>NC_072475.1:61130194-61430194 GCF_027574615.1 Eptesicus fuscus | reverse complement strand
CCATCTATGACTCTCTAAAATTATTTTTTTAAAATATAAGATTTTCCAATTAAATTAAAATTTAAAAATAAAGTGATAGGTATAATTTTGTAAAGGTTTTTCATCTTTTTTTAAATATATTTTATTGATTTTTTACAGAGAGGAAGGGAGAGGGATAGAGAGTTAGAAACATCGATGAGAGAGAAACATGGATCAGCTGCCTCCTTCACACCTCCTACTGGGGATGTGCCCAAAACCAAGGTACATGCCCTTGACCGGAATCGAGCCTGGGACCTTTCAGTCCACAGGCCAACGCTCTATCCACTGAGACAAACTGGTTAGGGCGATAGCCATACATTTTTAATTTGATTTTAGTTTAATTATATTTTAGAAAGAAAATTATAAATTTGTAAATATTTTAAAAATAAAATGTACATGCAATTATGTCATTATCATAAATCATTTTTTATATAATTGTACTCAATTTGAAAGTCTTCTTTGGTACTCAGAAACACAAAAATACACCAGCTATTGGTAATTAAAAAAAAAATGGGAGCAAGTAATTGATCTACTAGAAAAGTAATTGATCTAATAGAAAAATTTTATAATGCATCCCCAAATATAAAAAGTCCTAGAGCAACTGCATAAAGTTACGGATTAAGCTATTAAGGGTAAAATTTAAAAGGCTAGATTAACTAGAGTGTCTTATTTTCTTAATGTATATATCTTTTATTTTTGTGAAAAACTATTCAACTCAATGCTTTTCTCATCTATACTAATAATAGAGGAATATGCAAATTGTCCAGGATGCCATCACAGTAACAGTAACAACCAAACAGCAGGCTGTGTGGGGTGACAAGGCCTGCAGGGGGTTTAGTGAGGGACGACCAAACGACTGAACAGCAGATTGTGTGAGGTGAAAAGGCTGATAGGGGGGTTAGTGAGGGACGACCAAACGACTAAACAGCAGGCTGCATGGAGTGACCAGGACAGCAGGGAGGGGCAGTAAGGGGCAACCAGGCCAGTGGGGAGGCAGTTAGGGGCAACAAGGCTGGCAGGGGGGCACAGTTAGGGGCAACCAGGCCAGCAGGGGATGCAGTTAGGGGTGACCAGGCTGGTGGGGGGGGGGGCAGTTGAGGGCAACCTGGATGGCAGGGGAGGCAGTTGGGGGCCACCAAGCCAGCAGGTGGGGCAGTTAAGGGTGATCATGCCAGCAGGCAGAGGTGGTTAGGGGTGATCAGGCTGGCAGGGGGGGGGGGGGACAGTTGGGGTGACCAGGCCGGTAGGGAGGGCAGTTAGGGGTGACCAGGCTGGTGGGGGGGGGGGGGGAGGCAGTAAGGGGGGACCAGGCCAGCAGGAGGGGGCAATTGGGGGAAACCAGGCAAGTGGGGGGGGGGCAGTTAGGGGCAATCAAGCCAGCAGGCAGAGGTGGTTTGGGGTGATCAGGCTGGCAGGGGGGGCAGTTGGGGGCGACCAGGCTGGCAGGGAGAAGTTGGGGGAGACCAGGCTGGTGGGGGCAGTTAGGGGTGATCAGGCCAACAGGCAGAGGTGGTTACAGATGATTAGGCTGGCAAAGGGGGCAGTTAGGGGTAATCAGTCAGGCAGGCAGGTGAGCAGTTAGGAGCCAGCCAACCCAGATTGTGAGAGGGATGTCTGACTGCCGGTTTAGGCCTGATCCAGGGATCAGGCCTAAACCGGCAGTCAGCCATCCCCCAAGGGGTCCCAGATTGGAGAGGGTGCAGGCTGGGCTGGGGGGACCCCCCCCCCATGCATGAATTTCATGCACCAAGCCTCTAGTTACTAATAATCCTATCTAATAATAGAGTAATATGCAAATCATCACTCCGCTACACTCACAAGCCACGCCCACCATCCAGTCAGCGTTAGTATGCAATTAAACTGAAAACATGGTGTCAGCCCCGCCCCCCAGCATCTCCGGGCCTGTGGGAGTCAGAGAAGTCAGGCGCCAGTGCCTGAGGCTGGCTGCAGCCACGGAGACCAAGAAGCTTCCTGCCCCATGATCCCAGGCTGCAGCCAGCCTCAGAAGCCTCAGGTCCGCCTGCCTCACGTCCGCCTGCCCCACGTCCTGGGGAGACAGAGAAACCGGGCCCCCGCGCCTGAGGCTGGGTGCAGCTGGGAGATGAAGAAGCCGCCCGTCCCATGATCCCAGGCCTCAGCCAGCCTTAGAAGCCTCAGGTCCACCTGCCCAATGTCCTGGGGAGACGGAGAAACTGGGCCACAGCGCCTGAGGCTGGCTTCATCCATGGAGACCAAGAAGCTGTCTGCCCCGTGATCTTAGGCCTCAGCCAGCTGGAGAAGCGGTTCACCCCAAGTCCTGGAGGAGACAAGAAACCAGGTGCCAGTGCCTGAGGGTGGATGCAATCTGGGAGACGAAGAAGCTGCCTGCCCCGTGATCCCAGGCTACAGCCAGCTGGAGAAGCCACCCTCCCCACGTCCTGGGGGAGACAAGAAACCGGGTACCAGCACCTGAGGGTGGATGCAATCTGGGAGACGAAGAAGTCGCCTGCCCTATGATCCCAGGCTACAGCCAGCTGGAGAAGCCGCCCACCCCACGTCCTGGGGGAGATGGAGAAACCGGGCCCCAGTACCTGAGGCTGGCTGCAGCCTGGGAGATGGAGAAGCCGCCCACCCTGCGGTCCTGGGCACCAGCACCTGCAGCTGGCTGTGGCCTGGGAGACAGAGAAGCCACCCACCCTGTGGTCCTGGGCACCAGTAACTGCGGCTGGCTGTGGCCTGGGAGACGGAGAAGCCACCCACCCTGCGGTCCAGGTGCCAGCACCTGCAGCTGGCTACGGCCTGGTAGATGGAGAAGCCGCCCACCCTGCGGTTCTGGGCACCAGCACTTGCAGCTTCAGCACAGGCGAAGCCCCCTGTCCACCATCCCCTGAGCCTGCAGCCAGCCTGGGCGCCTATGGCTGACCAGAGGGAGGGAAGCCCGGATCCTGGGTGCCTGTGGTCAGCTGGAGAAGGGAATCCTGGGTACCAGGTGCAGGCCGAGGCAGAGGTGGTTAGGGGCAATCAAGCCAGCAGGGGAGCAGTTAGGGACAATCAGGCTGGTAGGCAGAAGAAGTTAGGGGCAATCAGGCAGGCAGGTGAGCGGTTAGGAGCCAGCAGTTCTGAATTGTGAGAGGGATGTCCAACTGCTGGTTATCCCATGAGGGGTCCCAGATTGAAGAGGGTGTAGGCCAGGCTGAGGGACACCCTCCCCACTGCCCTCCCATGCACGAATTTCTTGCACCGGGCCTCTAGTTATTAATATCATTGTTAATCACCTATTTCCAAATGTCTTAATCAGTCCAGGCTGCTATAACAAATACCAAAGATTGGTTCGCTTAAACAACAGAAGTTTGTTTCTCACAGTTCTAGAGGCTGGGAAGTCTGAGATCAGGGTGCCATCATGGTGAATCGTGGGGTTTGGGGTGCAGACTTTTCTTCCTGTGGGTTCTTGTCCTCACAAAGTTTGAAGAATAAACTCACGGACAAAAAGGCTTCTTTAATAAAAAATAAAAAATGTAGAAGTTTATTGGAAGCAGATACAAACTCCATCTGGACAAGAGTATCCCCAAAGGAGACCCCATGAGGAGCCCCCCCCCCCGCCCCCCGAATGGGAAAAGCCTGCTCTCTCTCTCTAATGGGAAAAATTAAAAAATTCTGCCATGTGACCCTTTGTTTTCAGTTTATATATGCTGCAGTTCTTTGTTTGAATATGATCTTTTTAAAAATATTCTCCCTTTCCTTGAATTTGGGATCCCCCATGCTTTCCTCATTGGTTATATTGTTACATAGTATCAGTTTCAAAGCTCAAAGCCCATGTGTTCCCCCCCAATTTTCTCTCCCCCTTATCTTGTTGGTTGGAGTTGCCTTTGTTCTCCCAGTTGCTCAGGCCAGAGATACCCCTGTCTTTGTTTTATGGCTGTTTTAATTGCTCAGGCCAGAAATGTTTGTACTCTCTATGCTCTGTACAAGTAAGATAAGCATTTTGGCATCTTCAAGTCTCCATCTATGCATTCCTCTATGATGAACTCTCTTTATCCCTAAACCTGCCTATTTTGTCCCTAAAACTCCTTTCAATGGTGGAGTTTTTGGTGAGGGCCCTCTTTCTGGTTTGCAAATTGCTGTCCTCTTGTATCCTAAGATCTCTAAGGGTTCCACACTCATGACACAGTTACTTTCCAAAGGTCCATTTCCAAATATTACAAAAGAGATTACATTTTTGAGAGGACACAAACATTCAGCCCATAGCCATATATTATGGCTATTTTTATTACTGTGTTCATCTATTTTGTTACTCTTAAAATACTTTATGTAGTTTATATCATTAAATATTTCACAAATTCTATCATTTTTAAATTGTCATTTTAATTTTGACTATTTTATAGCATATATCAATTTTAATTGTAATTTATGCAGAATATCAATCTGCCTCTAGGATTTGTTTTTCTTTTATGCATACAATATTTTCTCTGAACTCCAAGCGTTCATCTTCTTCTCAGCATTTTATGGTTGGCCTCCTTTTTTTTTATGTTTTAAACATTTTATTAATTAGAATTTACATTTACCCAAATGTATCTTATTTTCTATATTGACTTTGTGTGAATGATGTGATTCTGTATATAAATGTGATTAATCTATCTTTATGTTTTTACTTGATACATTAATCAGTCAGTTCTTATCCCATACCAAACTATTTTAATGAGTTTGGCATTTTAATACTATTTCATTATTAACCAGTAAAAATCACTTTTCATTATTCTTTGATTTTCAGAATTTCTGGATGTTATCATTATTAATATTGCAAGATGATTTTTAGAACTACCCATTGATACCTTGACTTGAATTATATCATACTAGAGGCCCGGTGCATGAAATTCGTGCACGGGGCGGGGGGGGGTGGCAGTGTGGTGTGTACCTCAGCCCAGCCTGTACCCTATCCAATCTGGAACCCCTTGAGGGATGTACAACTGCCCATTTATGCTCAATCCCAGTAGGATCGGGCCTATACGGGCAGTTGGACATCCCTCTCACAATCCAGGACTGCTGGCTCCCAACTGCTCACCTGCCTGCTTTCCTGATTGCCCATAACCACTTCTGCCTGCCAGCCTAATCACCCCCTAACCACTCCTCTGCCAGCCTCATTGATGCCTAACTGCTCCCCTACCAGCCTGATTGTCCCTAACTGCCCTCCCCTGCAGGCCTGGTCACCCCTAACTGCCCTCCCTTACAGTCCTGGTCACCCCTAACTGCCCTCCCCTGCAACTGCCCTCCCCTGCAGGCCCAGTGGCCCCAACTTCCCTCCTCTGTAGGCCTGGTCCCTCCCAACCGCCCTCCCGTGCAGGCTTGATTGCCCCCAACTGCCCTCCCTTGCAGGCCTGGTCCCTCCCAACTGCCCTCCTCTGCTGGCCATCTTGTGGCAGCCATCTTGTGTCCACATGGGGGCAGCCATCTTTGACCACATGGGGGCAGCCATCTTGTGTGTTAGAGTGATGGTCAATTTGCATATTACTCTTTTATTAGATAGGATTATAATTGTGTTATATGGAGAATTAATATTTTTAATATGAAGTCTTGGTATTTGACTCCACAATTTTCATTATATATCCTATCTAATAAAGACAGAATATGCAAACTGACCATCACACTGTCAAAGATGGTGGTGCCCAAAGCAGAGGCGGAGTTTCCGTAACACAAGATGGCTGCACCCACAGCGGAGGCCGAGTACCCATAACGAGCCTTAAGGAACAATCAGCAGGGACCTGAGGCTGTGTGACACTGGGCCAGAGCAGGGAACCTGAGCCTGTGCCCCCTGCCCAGTTGGGCTTGACAGGGGACCTCAGGCTGCGCTCCCTGCTCCCAGAACCAGGCCAGAGGACCTCAGGCTGCACCCTCCACTCAGCAGGGCTTGATGGGGGACCTCAGGCCACACCCCCCACCCCAGCACTGGGCCAGAGGACCTGAGGCCATGCCCCCGATCCTGGCGCTGCACTCGGGGACCTGAGGTAGTGCCCCTCACCCAGTGGGGCTTGACAGGGAACTTCAGGCCATGCCCCCCTCCTGGCAGGGCTTGATCAGGGATCTCAAGGTGCAACCCCCATCCCAGTGCTGGGCCAGGGGACCTCAGGCTGCTCCCCCGGCCCCAGGTCAAGGGACCTCAGGCAATGCCCTCCACCCTGGCCCTGGGGGACCTCAGGCTGCACCCCTCACCCAGTGGGGCTTGATGGGGGACCTCAAGGCACGCCCCTTATCCCAGTGCCAGGCCAGGGGACCTCAGGACACACCGCCAGCCCTGGCACTGGTCCGAGGGACTTCAGGCCATGCCCTCTAACCTGGTGCCAGGCTGTGGGACCTGAGTGTGCGCTAAGGGACCTGAGGCTGTGCCCCCCACCCAGCATGCACTGGAGGACATGAGGCGGTGCCCCTTGCCCGGCGCTGGTCTGGGGGACCTGAGGCTGTGCCCCCCACCAGGCAGGGCTAGACAGGGGAACTCAGGCTGTGCTGCCTGCCCCAGTGCCATGCCAGGGGACCTCAGGCTGTGCCGCCTGCCCTGTTGCTGGGCTGGTGGACCTGAGGGTGTGCTGGGGGACCTGAGGCTACGCTCCTTGCCCGGCATGAACCAGGGGACCTGAGGTTGCACCTCCCACCCAGCGCTGGGCTGGGGGACCTGAGGCTGTGCCCCCTGCCTGGTGCCAGGCCAGGGGACCTGAGGCTGTGCCCCCTACCCGGCGGGGCTTGATGAGGTGAGGCTGGTCAGGTCTGAATCTTGCCCAATGGGGGTGGGGCTGGCTGGTTCTGGGTCTTGCACCATTTTGAGGCACTATAGGTGAGCAAGGAATTGACTCTAGGTCCCGTGGTGTGGCCTAGACTCTTACAGGAGGAAGATTTTCATATACATTTTACTAATTTTATTTCATCTCTGACACTTATATTGTAGAAAAAGGACAAATAGTAATATTAAAATATTTCCTCAAATTAATCCCCTTTTAATGTGCATGAATCTCATGCACTGGGCCACTAGTATATTATATACTTTTAAACAAGCTAGCCTCTTTACTTTTATTATTAAGTTAGAGGACCAGTGCACGAAATTTGTGCATGGGGGCTAGGAGGTGTCCCTCAGCCTGTCCTGCACCCTCTCCAATCTGGGGCCCCTCAGGGAATGTCAGACTGCTGGTTTAGGCCTGATCGTGATTGAGCCCAAACCAGCAGACAGACATCCCTCTCACAATCTGGGACCGCTGGCTCCTAACCATTCGCCTGTCTGCCTGCCTGATTGCCCCTAACCACCTCTGCCTGCCTGCCTGATCGCCCCTAACTGCTTGTTTCCCTGCCGGCCTGATTGCCCCTAATTGCCTCTGCCTCAGCCTCAGCCCCTGCCACCGTGGCTTTGTCCAGAAGGAAGTCGGACATCTAGAAGCTGTCCAGTCAACCCGGTCTTATTAGCATATTATCCTTTTATTAGTATATGTATAACCATTTATAGTAAAGTGACTTATTTTCTGATTGTTAAATATGTTATCCTATCTAAAAAAAGAGTAATATGCAAATTAACCATCACTCTGCTACACCCACAAGCCATGCCCACAAGCCACGCCCAGCAGCCAATCAGAGTGAGTATGCAAATAATCCCAACCAAGATGGCTGCGGCCATGGAGAGAGCAGGCTTGGGTTTCCCTGGCAATGGAGGAAGCCAAGCTTTCCACACACCCTGGTGGGCCCAGGCTTCCACTCAAGAGTACAAAGTTTCAATTCTAAAAGATAAATAAATTCCAACAGAAATGGTGGCAGCCACGGAGCTGCAGAGAGCAGGAGGCTAGGGTTGCCCCTGGCAATGGAGGAAGCCAAGTTTCTGCAGCCCTGGCCAGCCCAGGCCTCTGCTTAAGGCTACAAAGTTTCAATTATAGAAGATAAATAAATTCCAGCAGAAATGGCGGCAGCCATGGAGCGAGCAGGAGGCTTGGCTCTGCTCCAGGCTACAAAGTTTCAATTATAGAAGATAAATAAACCCAAGATACAAGGGTCTCCACTTGGGTCGCTGGGGGGTGTGGCCAGCCTGCAAACCACCACAGGCCCCTCGCCCAGGCCACCCCATGCCCCAAGGGAACCCCCACCCTGATCTGGGACACCCTTCAGGGCAAACCAGCTGGCCTCCACCCATGCACCAGGCCTCTATCCTATCTAATAAAAGAGTAATATGCAGATTGATCATCACTCCAACACACAAGATGGCTTCCCCCATGTGGTCAAAGATCCTTCCCCCATGTGGACACAAGATGGCCACCACAAGATGGCCAGCAGGGGAGGGCAGTTGGGAGAGACCAGGCCTGCAAGGGAGGGCAGTTGTGGGCGATCAGGCCAGCAGGGGATGACAGTTAGGGGTGACCAGGCTGGCAGAGGAGGGAAGTTGGTGGTAACCGGGCCTGCAGGGAAGGGCAGTTGTAGGGGACCTAGGCCTGCAGGGGAGGGCAGTTAGGGGCAAACCGGCTGGCAGGGGAGCAGTTAGGCATCAATCAGGCTGGCAGGGGAGTGGTTAGGGTGTGATCAGTCTGGCAGGCAGAAGCAGTTAGGGGCAATCAGGAAGGCAGGCAGGCGAGCAGGCAGGCGAGCAGTTGGGAGCCAGCATTCCTGGATGTCCCCCGAGGTGTCCCAGATTGGAGAGGGTGCAGGCTGGGCTGAGGGACAACCCCCTCTCCCCCCGTGCATGAATTTCATGCACCGGGCCTCTAGTTTACTTATAATGATTATCTTGACAATATCTCACAACTATAATCCCAATTTATTTTTCTTACCTATACAACTTCCAGAAAAAAATGTTAAATACTAGAAATGAAAAAGGGAATTTTTTTTTTTTTTTAATTTCTGACATCTTGAGACCATCACTACAACAAAACTACTTTGATGTTAATGGTAGTTGTTTCATGTTAAGGAAGTTATAGTTCTAAATTTTTTGGTAAATAATACTTTAATCTACAACAATAAAAGCCTAATATGCTAATTAGACTGGACAGCCTAATGACATTTCAGACGTTATTCCAGATGTCCTTCCTGATGAAGCCGTGGTGGCAGGGGCTGAGGCAGAGGTGGTTAGGGGAAATCAGGCAGGCAGACGAGTGTTTAGGGGTGATCAGGCAGGCAGATGAGTGGTTAGGGGTGATCAAGCAGGTAGGCAAGGGGTTAGGGGCGTTCAGGCAGGCAGGCAAGTGGTTAGGGGTGATCAGGCAGGCATGCAGGCCAGCAGTTAGGAGCCAGTGGTCCAGAATTGTGAGAGGGTGCAGGTCAGGCTGAGGGACCCTCTCCCTCCGCCCCATGCATGAATTTCATGCACTGGGCCTCTAGTATAATATATATTACTATATATTAAATTTCCTGCTTTTAAAATAGATATACACACACAGACACAGACAGTTTTCCCCACAGTATACCTTCTTTGGGGTCTTATTTCTTTATCACTCAATACTATGTGAGTTTCATCTAAATTTATATATCTATAATAATTTGTCAATTGTCATTAAAATTATAATTATCTGTTATACGAATATACTTTAGCTTGTTCATTCATTTTATTTCTTTTTTTAAATATATTTTTATTGATTTCAGAGAGGAAGAGAGAGGAAGAGAGAGATAGAAACATCAAAAATGAGAGGGAATCATTGATTGGCTGCCTCCTGCATGTTGGACCGAGCCCACAACCCTTGACTGGACTCGAACCTGGGACCCTTGACTGGACTCGAACCTGGGACCCTTTGGTCTGCAGGCTGACACTCTCTCCACTGAGCCAAACTGGCCAGGGACATTTTATTTATTTTATGACCATTTAATTTGGTCATTTCCAGTTTAGGTCTATTACCAATATTGTTGCTATAAAGATCTTAAATACATCTTTGGGTGAACATATACATTTCTGTTTTGAATATGGTATACACATGTTCAGCTTTAGTGCATATTATCTAACAGTTTTCCAGAGTGGTTATATCAATGAACACTGACAAGCAATAGGAGTGTACCAAGTATTTCACATTCTTACCTTCACTTGTTTTAATTTGTTAATTTTGTTTTAAATTTTGGTTATTTAGGTAAGTATTTGAAGTATAATTTGAATTTGTAACACCTAGTTTAGAAATAAAATTGAATATCTTTTTATATATTAATTCATCATTTGGATATTATTTTTTGTGAAGTGCCTATTTAAGAGATTTGCCCATTTTTAAATCAGTTTTAAAATTTTTCTTATAGGTTTAGCCCAGGTTCTTCATAGTTTTGGATATGAATTATTTAATCAGATATTTATAGAAAATATCTTTTTTTCCTGTAGCTTGCTTTACAATCTCTTGAGTTATTTCTATGTGTTTTGATTAACAAAATAGCTTAATTTTAATAGTCCAATTAATCAAATTAATTTTCTATGATTAGTGCTTCATGCCTCACTCAATTGCATGAAGATATCCTCCTGTGGTTTTTCCCTAAACACTTTAATTTTTATAGCCTTTATAGTCAACTCTTTCACATAACATTTGGAATTGAATATTTTACATGGTCCAAATTTTGATATCAAGATTCATTTTTTCCATATGGATATCTAATTTGATCAACCAGATATATTTTCACAAACTTATTACAATGCCAACTTTGTCATTATAGGTCAAATGCTCCTATATGTGTGAGTTGATTTCTAGACTCTTTATTTTGTTTCAATTTTCTATTTATCTATTCTTACACCAATATTACAATCATGTAATTTTTGTAGCTTTAAAATAGATCTTGATAGCTTTCTATTTAGTTCTTATTTTTCATGACTGTCTTGAGTATTCTTGTCCTTTATTTCTATATGTGGTAAATATATATGAGGTCCTATTTAGATCCCCTTTCTGTAGAGGAAAAGTATTTTCTAGAAAAAGTCTTCAGCATTCACTTCCTTTTTCAGATTGCCTTAACTGGAGAGAGACAGTACACCCAAGAGCATGTCCTTTTTCTAACTGTAACCTCTATCTAATAACTGGCCACTGTGGTGGTATACATGTCTGACTCCTTTGCTCAAACTCAGGACAAACTGAATAGTCATCTCAGCTTTAAAGATCCTTATAGAGTTATTTGAGTTTTTTGTTGGGACTACATTTCAGCTCAACTTCTCCTTTTGTCTAATTTTGCTTCCAGATCTTTCTCTGGCATTACTACCAAAACACCCCTAAGAAACCTCTTGTATGCTAATCTCCATCTCAGAATGTATTTCTTCAGAAATCCAATCTGTGACAATGGGTGCCAGTAGAAAGTAGACCCTGCGGGTAATGAAAAATCAATAACTTCTTAAGGTGGAGTACTGATAGTCCCACTACGAAGTGGCAAAACAATTGCCTAAATCTTGACTTATGGTGAACTGGATGATATGATATGCTGGTGGAAGTGAATCTACTAATGGTACAATTTATGAGGTATTTCAGAAATATGTGGGATATGGTAACTGTAAGTTCAATGGAATGGAGTGACTGTTAGTAGCTCAGCTGAAGAGAATGAAAAGCTGAATGTGATCAATCACAGATAAAAATTAAGTGAGCCAGTTGAAGGGCCTCATTGGTAGCATGAAAAAACAAAATGGCAGAGAAAGATGAAAACATTTCCAGAACTTAATCATAAGAAAGTAGCAGAGCCCCAATGATTAAGCTCAACTTAAGCAGGGTCTACTATGCCAGAGTCAGAACTCTGGTTTGGGAGTTTGGGGACTCTGACACATTGGGACATTTGAGTTGATACACACAAAAATCTTGACTTCCCAGAGTTCCTTGAACACCCTGAGCCTTCAGAAGTTTCTCACTCCTCTCTTATGAATTAATGCTATCTCTTCACTTGAAAATAATGTAAACCCTCTCCCCAAACACACAACTTATGTGCACATAAGGATCTACCTCAACTCATCTCCTGGTCACTAGGCCAATAACTAGGGTTAATTAATAACATAATATGACAAGAGTTGGGCTAGGCTTGATAAGAGAGGGAAAGTCTCTATGACAAAGAATCTGCAGGACCTAACCTGCATGTATTGACAAAAGCTGGAAGAGTATGAATGAGGATGGATTCTAAGGTTCTTGATCAAGGTATATTCAATATCAGATATGATGATACAAAGCCAATCACTTTGAGGACACTATTTCAGGGTACAGGGACATATTGGCAAAGATTCCAGAAGACAGGGTGAACATGCTGCTAGGGTATCTGATAAAAGCTTGAGAAAAGTGATGGTCAACACAAATTAAGGTTAAAATACATGAATTCCAATGGATAAAGCTATAAAAGGTATTAAAAAATCCAGAAATTCCCAAAGATTGTGCTGTTAAAGGGGGCACCAAGATCACTACCACATTCAGTTTAGACTCTACTGTTTAGACCATGGCTGGTACTTAGAGCTGTAATTACAGATCTGGGTTTACTAATGTCAAGAGTAATTACAGGACCTCAGTTTTCAGACACAGAATCCATTGACTATAGGAGAATCCAGATGCCAAGGAAGAATATCTGGTATACTTCCTTTAGCAAAATACATGGTAATTACTCTTCTAGTCTTTCTCCAAAGGGACCTATGGACATTTATTTAGGTCAATAATTAAAAAAACAAACAAAAACAAAAACTGATCACTTTCCTCTTTCTTCCATGTCTTTTTTTTTTATAATTAGTGATTTTAGTCCTAGTTTACTATTATTTAATATTTTAATTAATAATTATTTATTTTACTTATTAGGTGGTTTATATTTGCATGCTATTTTATAAGCATAAAATCAGTTTTGTTTTCAATCAATAACTGTAGGTGGACAACATGTATTTATCTGTGCTCAGAATTAAACCCTACTAATATAATATTAATGAACTTAAACCAATACTAACACACACACACACACAAAGAAATCTAGAGAGGAAGCAAAAATAAATGTGAGATATAAACATAGTTTTGAGAGTCAGAAACCTAAACAGGAGGAATAATAGACATGTTACTACTTAAGTGCCTCTAGTGGGAGTATCTGTAATACCTGACCCCATTAGAGCTGTAGAACTTCTAGGCTCAGCACTCAGAGGCAAGGGACATTGTGGAATATGGGGTCTAACACAGAGTGATTGCTTGAAATCTTTATACACAATTGTTAAAATAGCTAACCTCTCTCCTGCACCTACACATAGATCATTAAGCAACTTTCACAAAGACATACCATTGTGAAATTTTAGAATATGCTAACAATTACAGAGGAAAATATCAAGGTAATAGGAGCTTTCTGCAAACAGTAATGATGCCAGAAGAAAATGGAGCAATACTTTTAAAATTCTAAGGAAAAATAAATTCTCATGCACTATTCTCCATTCAATTGAATTTTAAATAAAAAGGTGGGAATAGAATAATGCCAATTTCAGAATTCAAAGAATCCAAAAATATACCTATCAAAGACTTTATTAAGAAGTTTACTTTTGCAAAATGAGAGAGCAAAGCATAGAGAAAGAGTTGGATCTGCAAACACAAATAACAAGGAAACTCTCAGGGTGACAGTTTGAAGAAGTAAAAAAGACAGTACAAATTCTAGGACAAGGGAGGAAAAGTAAAGAAGGAAGGTCTCCAGGTTTTAAATAATAAGAATGATAATAGCAATTACAAAATAGGAAAGGACATACCTAATATGTGTGTGCATTTGGAAAATATATTGGGGTTTCTGAAAGATGTATTCAAGTCTCAGGGAAAAATAACATTATCTCTATATAAAACTAAATAAATTAAATAATAAAAAACTATTACATCTAAGAAAATAACATTTGTATTTTAAAGGGAAAAAGTAATCATAGTATACTACTTCACTCAACAAAGAATCATATTTGCATAATCATAGTAATATGAATTCTTCATTTAACTAAATAAAGAATAGATATTTTTATTTAACAAAAATGTGCTATATCTATAATAGAAAGGTGGGAGGAGGAAAAAGATAAATTATCAGCTCTAATTTAAAAAAACCAATAAATAATGTATGAATTTTATAGCTTAAAATTGAATTATAAGTGTTATATAGAAATATGTATTAAAATACCAAAAGAAAGAGACTCAAGAATTGAAAGATGTTGCCTCTGGCAAAGTGACTATGAGACTGGGAGAATGGAGCAGGAGATTGCTGCTTTCGTTATGAATGATTTTGCATTAATTGATTTTTCCATAATATGCATGCAACAAATTAATATAAATAAAATTACTTTGAAGTAACACAAAATATATATTAAACTGATGTCAATGATTATTTACAACTTTACTTTGTTGAGGTTTTTAATTGTGAACACTGAAATATCTGAAGAAGATTTTCAGTAAGGAATATGATTTTTCTACTGTCTATGCTTATCTGAACAATTCTCTGTATCCTTCAGCAGAGAACAAATTAACTAGATAAACCCACAGAGGATTTATTTTTGAGAGATTAATGTTTTAGAGAAATTTGAAATCAGATTGATTTTTGTCATTTGCAGGTAACCTGCTTTTATTTGTTGGCTCGTCGTCTGTTCCTGTGTTTGTCATAAATGGACCTGAATGTTTCTGCTATCTTTAAAACCCTTGACATTCAGAAATGTGTCCTGCCTGTACATAGGTATTGATCTCTTTGCGTTAATTTTCCTTAGCTCTTAGTGAGCTTTGGAAGGGTGCAGCTCAGGACTAGCACACCAGTTCACTTTTTCCTATTTCCTAAGCCCAGGTATATTGCTATACTATTCTAATTGTCCCTGATCACAAGAAAGGTGGCAAAGTGGAATAGATGCCTGTGGGTTTTTTAGCATCTTATCCATAAATATGGGAAAACTTAATGTTCCTTACGTGCCAGTCCTGATTTTCTGACTATTAATTACCTAAAATATAAAGGTAGTTATGGAAGAAATACACTTCCAAGTTGCTAAAGTAAGATATGTTTTGCAGGGCTTTTGATCCCTTTCCTCCCACTCACAGTTACGTTTCCTCATTGATATTTTAGCCTCTCTCCATCTCTGTACACTATGCCTTTTCAGGATTCAAACATACACAAATTGCCCTTATTCCAGCACTTTGGCAAGAGGTAAGTGTGCTAGTTAAAGAAAATCTATAGTGACTGTTTCTATAAGGAGAACTATACTTTTGGAAAAAAAATACTTAGAAAGTACTCCTAATTTATCTTGTGGGTGAAATTATAAAATAGATTAAATTAAATAAAGAAAAATATAAACCCATAAAATTATGTACACACATATTGGTAATAATTTGAGACATCATGGGAAACATGTAGAATATTTTATAAAAATAAGAGAACTACCATCATTTTAAAATGTAAAAAAGAATTACCCTAGAAGCTACAGTTCTACAAGCATTATTTGAGTATCAGGAAAATGCTAACATAATACAGTAAAATTCTTATTAATTTTTAACACAGGGGAGCAGAGAAAGAAAAAAATACAGAATTGCAATTAACTTGCTTGAGATTATAATTTTTTTTTTATTAAAGTAACAGAGTGTCTGGATATCTGGGGACTAGCAGTCCTCTTGCTATCCTAAATAAACTGCTATTGTATTAATAAGGTTTTCTGTTAACACAAAAGCAAAGCTATAGATTAATGGGAGGGAAATGGTATGGTAGGTAACATGGCTTTTTGAAAAGGAAAATTCTTATATTAGCATTATGATTTTGTAGTAGGCCAAAATCATTGTAGAGTTCTGTCCAAATTACCTCATAGCATAAATAAAAATATTTGAACTGCAACTATTTTTATTATCTAGAAGAAATCTCTAATGCTAAAGAGTTTTCTAGCAATAATCAGTGATAACCTTAACAATTTTTTTTTGTTGGGTATCTTACAATGACATTCAGTAAATGTGCTTGAGAGAAATAGCCACAAGAAGGGAAAAGTTGTGCTCATTGGTAAAAATGCCTGCTCCTGATCACAAATTGAAGAAGTGGCACGAAACTAAAATAGAAGAAACAAGAATGAGTTTAATACAGGCTGATTGTTAGGGGTTACTATATCATAGTACTTGGTTCTCAAAATCTGTGTATAAGTCTCCCTATGATAAACTAAAAAATTATTGAGGTAATTTTGTTAGCCCATGGCAGGTTAGGATATGATTTTAAAAAATTAAAAGTAAAAGCCAAACTATAAAATTGAAATATGTATTTTATATAGATGAAAAATAGGTAATAACATACTGGGTTAAATAAAGTACATTATTAGGAGTCATTTCACCAGTTTCACAGTCTCTCTATATAATCCAGCAATCATGCTCCTAAAGATTTATCCAACTGAATCAAAATGTATATCCTTCAAAGAACCTGAACACAGATGTTTATAGCATCCCGTTCATAATTTCCCAAAACTGGAAACAATCAAGATTATCTTCAATAGGTGCATGGATAAGCAATTTGGTATATCCATGCAATGAAATAATGTTCAGCTACTTAAAGAAAAAAGAACTATCAATTTGTGGAACAAACTTGAATGCATATTGCTAAGTGAATAAAGAGACTCTGAAGAGGCCTTGTACTGTGATTCCAATTACATGAAATTCTGCAAAAGACAAAACACTAACAGTAAAAAGGTCAGTGACTGCCAGGAGTTGAGCGAATGTGTTAAATAAAAGTTTTCCTCATCCCCAAGAAGTGAAACTATTCTGCATCACATAATGGTCAATATACGACATTACACAAATGTCAAAATCCAAAGAACTTTATAGCACAAAGACTGAGAAAACAAACAACCTTCTGGTCAGAGAATCTCAGCATGCAATGCAGACTGACAAAAGTATTTAATTGTATTACAAATATATGAAACAAGTTTACTGAAGAGGTTGAGGAAAAGAGTGTTTATCTAAGTCTCTTTGGAAATAACTGAAGTCTGTCAACTAAAGAGGAAAAAAGAAAAACAAATAAACAAACACTACCACTAAGCACTATACACTTGTTCATAAAGTTGTTTTCCTTGGGTTAACACAGTGATGGCCAACCTTTTGAGCTTGGTGTGTCAAACTTCGCCAAAAAACTGAGCATAACTTGGGTACTGTGTCACTTTGAGGAAAAAACATTATTTCGCAAATGTTTCATCCTCAGGAGCAGCAAATGTTTCATCCTCAGGAGCAGCAAATGTTTCATCCTCGGCATGCAGCCACCTCAGCGGCCGCGTGTCATCATAAATGGCTACGCGTGTCAGTGCTGACACACGTGTCATAGGTTCGCCATCACTGGGTTAACAGGTTTCTCATGAAACTTTAGTGGGAATCTATATATATAAAGAGGTAATATGCTAATTGGTCCTAACGGTGTCCCAGTCACAATCAGTCAACAGGCAGAAGCTGGTGGATGGGGACGTGGGTGGGGATGGGAGTGGGGACTTCCACCCTCCACGCAGGCATGCACAGGCCTGCCCAGCACTAACTTCACACTGACTTGGAGACGGAGGGCCCTCCCGACGAAGGCATGTGCAGGCAGGAGCTGCTGGGCAGGGATGGGGGCGCCCCCCACTGCAGAGACACATGCAGGCCCACAGCGCCTCCCGGCCCAGAGGGGGGTGTCAGGACGGGCCTCAGCGGCCGCCCCGATGAAAGCGCACAGGCCCATGACGCTGCCCAGCCAGGAGGGGGGCGTCAGGACAGGGGCGGGGCCTAGGCGGAGAACTTTCAGCACTCCTGCACTGGGCTCTGAAGGCACGGAGAAGAAGGGAGAGCAAATGGGCAGTTAGGGGGTTTAGGCCAGTAGGGGAGAGCAGATAGGAGTCAGGGGGATCAGGCCAGGAGGGGAGAGCAGTTAGGGCCATCAGGCAGGCAAGCAGGTGAGTGCTTAGGAGCCAGTGGTTCAGGATTGCGAGAGGGATCCCAGATTAGAGAGGATGCAGGTCACACTGAGGGTCCCCCTACCCTCCATGCACAAATTTCATGCACCGGGCCACTAGTTGACATATAAAGTAGGAAGAAGAAGCTGGAATGAATCATATGGCAATTAATTAGTTGGGGACACCAGTATGAACTAATATTCAGAAAATTATATGTAGAATTATTTATGAGCATCCTATATAATAAAAGCCTAATATGCAAATTAACCAAACGGAGGAATGACTGATCACTATGATGCACACTGACCACCAGGGGGCAGATGCTCAATGCAGGAGCTGCCCCCAGCCCGCAGGCCCCAGACCAGCCAAGGTGGGTGCCAGCAGAGGACCCCTGATCACCCCACCAGTCACCTCACAGATTGGCCTTGATCGCTGGCCAGGCCTACGGACCCTACCCATGCACTAATTTCATGCACTGGCCTCTAGTTGTATATAAATGTATTAGTACACCTGCATATATTTCCTTGCTCTGTCAGTTGCAAGGGCTTAGAAGGATTGACATCCTAGTAGCAATGAGCCATACCTTGTGCTCAACTCTTGGTTTTTAATAACATTCTCCAGTAAAAGAAACCTGGGCTTCTTGGAGAAATGGCTGCTTCTAGAACAAGGACAGAAAATACTAGTAGACAAGGTGAATCTAGAGTATCTTGTACCAAAAAGTAAGGGATTGTTCAAAAATAGTAAATAAAACCCACATTTCTGGTGCATTAAAAAACACACCCACATAAATCATCTGAAAGAGATCACAATTGCCAAAATAAGGACATTATCAGCAATAGTAGAAATTAAATAATATCAGACTATAATCCAAAGTATAAAATAAATATCCAGGAGTCCATAACAATGTAAATATATCATTGAATGAATAAATAAATGTGGAGAAAAAACAAACCTCTCATGCAAAAGAATTCCAAATAATTTATATAGCACTTCACTCCCAACAAGTGGAGCATATCTCAACATTCTAAGTGTGGGCTTCACAAAGTGTCTTCCAAAAAAAAAAAAAAAAAAAAAAAAAGCATGTAAAGAAGGAAAAAGAGTAACTTTACAGTGGAGAAATCTGAAAAATTCTACCTCAGCTAGATGACCAAGGTCAACATAAAAAGCAGTAAATTATATTGGTTCTATGTACCCTTTATATGATAGCTTATAAAAATTGCACATTTCCTCTGTAGTCTTTCTCCTGAAAATATATTAATTTGGTGAATCATAAAAGAAATCAGACAAATCCCAATAGAGAGACATTCTATGAAATACCTATCCAGTATTCCTCAAAACCAAGTCATCAAACACAAGGAAAGTTGGAACCACTATTCCAGCCAAGAGTTGTCTCAAGAGAAATAACAACTAAATGCAATGTGATGTCCTAAATAGTATCATAGAACAGAGAAAGATTAGATGAAAATCTAAGTAAAGTTGAGTCAAGTATGGAATTTCATTAATAATATGTTGGTAATGATATCCTATATAATAAATCTGATATAATAAAGATATAATGTGCAAATTGACCCTTACGCCCTCACATGATGGCTGCCCTCACAGCATCACAAGATGGCTGCCCCCACACCGTCATAAGATGGCCACCCCCATGCTATCAAAAGATGGCTGCCGCCACATCGTCACAAGATGGCCATCCCCACATTGTCACAAGATGGCCACCACAAGATGGCCACGCCCCACATCGTCACAAGATGACCACCACAAGATGGTCACCCCATGTCATCACAAGATGGCCACCCCCACCTCATCACAAGATGACCAGCAGGGGTGGGCAGTTGGGGGTGACCAGTCCTGCAAGGGAGGGCAATTGGGGGCAACTGGGCCTGCAGGGTAGGGTAGTTGGGGTTGGGGGCGATTGGGCCGGCAGGGGAGCAGTTAGGTGTCAATCAGGCTGGCAGGGGAGTGGTTAGGATTCATCAGGCTGGCAGGCAAAAGCGGGTTGGGGAAATCAGTCAGGTAGGCAGGCGAGTGGTTAGGAGCCAGCAGTCCTGCATTGTGAGAGGGATGTCCAACTGATGGTTTAGGCCCGATCCCATCGGGCCTAAACCATCAGTTGGACATCCCCTGAGGGGTCTCAGATTTGAGAGAGTGCAGGCTGGGTTGAGGGACACCCCCTCAATGCACAAATTTTGTGCACTTGGCCTCTATTGATGATATATTGTTAATGTATATTATTGCCATTCTTATCTATACTAATAATAAACAAACATGTAAATTGACAGTACCTCCGCAACACCCACAGCCAATCAGGAGTGTGTATGCAAATAAACCTGACAAAGATGGTGGACCTGTAGGCAGTGCACACATGTGCAGGCACCAAGTGGCTGGGGGTGGGGCGGGATGCCCACAGCGTCGCCATGGTGACGCAGCAGGCATTCCCGCCTCCGGGCCGCTTGGAACCTATGCATGCAGGCGCCAAGCAGCCGGGTGTGGGGCGGGTCCCCGCCTGCTTTGAGCCTGTGGCCAGCGCGCACATGCCGGTGCAGAGTTGCCAAGGTCCTGAGGATGCCACTGGAGTGTCAGGTCCTGTCAGCCAGGCCTGGGAGTGGCTGGAGTTTGCAATCCTTTTGGTTTGTGCAGCCCCTGGACCAGAAGCAGAAACCAAGAGCTTGGGGAGAACCAGGAATTCTGGGAATCGTAGTTCTGGTGGCAGCCCCTGGACCGGGAAGTAGAAGCCAAGAGTGTGGGAAACACCAGGAATGCTGGGAATCATAGTTCTGGTGGCAGACTCATTGCGGGGTCTCCTAGACACTAGAGCAAAGTGAGCCTGCAGCAAGTTACTGTTGCAGGTGGGGAATGGAAGGAAAGCAAAGGTGAGAGACATAAGTAAAGTCAGAGTGTCGAGGAAAAATTAAAGGGAAGATATCCTGCAACTTCTAAGAAATCTCCACCAATGGAGCAAAGAAAAAAAAGATATCTATTATTCTGTGAGCACCAAACCAAACTGGGTTGGGGTCTCAAACAATTCGCTCATATGATTGCAAAGACAGACAGAAACTCCCAGATTGGAGAGGGCTCCCCTGAGGGCTCCCAGATTGGAGAGGGTGCAGGTCAGGCTGAGGGACCCACCCCCCGTGCATGAATCTTCATGCAACAGGCCCTTAGTACTATCTAATAAAGAGGGAATATGCTAATTGACCATCATGCCTTCACAAAGATGGCGGCGCCCACAGCCACAAGGTGGCGGCACCCTGTCCCCTCAGCCCCACCAGGGCAGTAGAGGCTGGTGCACGGTGGTACTGGACCCACCTGGGGGCAGGCCCGGCCACAACGCAGATGTGCTTCTGGAGTCCCCCAGTCCCCTCAGGCCCCCAACCACCCAGGGCTGGCCTGAGGGCTGCCCAAGGCTCAGGTAAGCAGGGCTGGGCGAGGCTTGCGCTGCCGGCAGTGGCACCAGCAGAGGTGTGATGGGGGCGTCGCCTTCCCCTGATTGCTGAGTCACCTTCAGCACCTGAGGTCTCCCAGACTGTGAGAGGGGGCAGGCCGGGCTAAGGGACCCCCCACCCCTCCAGTGCATGAATTTTCATCCACCAGGCCTCCAGAATATTATATTTTATATTGATGACTAGAAGCCCAGTGCACAGAATTCTGCACTGGTGGGAGGGTGGGAGGAGGGCTTGGGGTTCCCTCTGCCCGGCCTGCACCCCTTGCAGTTCAGGACCCCTTGTTTCTTACTGCAGACCTGCACACTACTCCTTACTGCTAGGATCACTGCTCCTTAGCACTGCCACGGAGACAGGAGAGGCTCCCACCATTGCTGCTGTGCTCACCAGCCATGAGCCCAGCTTCTAGCTGAGCGGGGCTCCCCCTGTGGGAGCGTACTGACCACCAGGGGGTAGCTCCTACATTGAGCATTTGCCCCCTGGTGGTCAGTGTGCATCATAGCAACCGGTCATTCTGGTCATTCTGCTATAATGGCACTTAGGCTTTTATTATATAGATTATATAGTATTAATAATATATTAAAATGACAATATATTGGTAATACTATAATCCTATATAATAAAGAGGTAATATGCAAATTAACCCTCACACCATCACAAGATGGCTGCCTATGACCAGGCTGGCAGGGGCTTTAGTGCGGGACAAGCAAACGTCTGAACAGCAGGCTGTGTGAGGAGACCAGGCATGCAGGGGGGTTAGTGAGGGACGACCAAATGACTGACCAGCAGGCTATGTGGGGCGACCAGGCTGGCAGGGGTGGCAGTTGGGGGCCACCAGGACAGCAGGGGAGGCAGTTAGGGGCAACCAGTCCAGCAGGGGGGCAATAAGGGGTGACCAGGCCGGTGGGGGGGTCAGTTAGGAGTGACCAGGCTGGCAGGGAGGGGGCAGTTGGGAGCAACCTGGCTGGCAGGGCGACAGTTAGGGTTGACCAGGCAGGCAGGCAGGCAGGCAGGTGAGCGATTAGGAGCCAGCGATCCAGAGTTGTGAGAGGGATGTCTGACTGCCGGTTTAGGCCCGATCCCAGGGATCGAACCTAAACCGGCAGTCGGACATCCCCTGAGTTGTCCTGGATTGAAGAGGGTGTAGGCTGGGCTGAGGGGACCCCCCTGTGCATGAATTTTGTGTGCCAGGCCTCTAGTAATATGTAATATATCAATGTTGGTTCATTTATTGTAAAACAATTATCATGTTAATGCAAGATGGTAATAGAGCAAAGTGAATGCAAGGCATATGGTCATCCTCCATACCATCTTTGCAGTTATTCTGTAAATGTAAAACTGTTCAAAGCAATAAATATTTTAAAAATAAGAATAATGACTATGTAGAATCATTTTCAGCAAATATTAATTAAGACAGCAAAGTATATGAGAGTGTGCATAGAATGCTACCTTCAATAAAAGGAACATAACAAAACTCTATATGTGTGTATAATTATGTTTGTCTACATACCCACTTTTTCATAAAGAAACAATAGGATGAAAAATGAAGAACTAGTAAAACTGATAACTAATAGCAAAAGACAGAATAGGAGAGAGTTTGGGGATAGTTATTAAAGTTAGATATCTCAGTATATGTTGCTTTATACATTTAACTTTGCAACTATGTAAACATTTTGCATAATTTATAATAAAATTAAATTTTTAAAAAGCAACACGATCTTAAAAAAAAAAAAGCTGGAACAAATGAGCTTAATGGTATATCCAATTGTTGGCAAAGCCATACAGATAATTATTTCAAGTGAAGAGATGTATTTCAAGAGAACTTTGAAACACACAGTATTTGGGGCTGCACCTCCCTAGTGGGAATTGCTCTAAAAACAAAATAACCACAAAGGTACCTAAACCACATTCATTTATCTTATTCTTGATATTAATATTGTTTTTGTTATTTTGAAACTAAGAGAGAGAGAGAGAGAATCTACACTAATAAAAGGGTAATATGCTAATTAGGGCAGATGTCTTCCAGATGTCCATCCGGACAAAGTCACAGTGGCTGCTAGGCCTGGACTCACAGCAGCCATGGGCTCACAGCAGCTATAGGCTCAGGCATCCATGAGCCCTGGCAGCCGGCAGTGGCAGCAGCAGCATGGTGATGGGGGCGGCGCCTTCCCCTGATCAGCATGGTCACCTCCCACAGAGGGAGGTCAGACTGTGGCTTAGGACATCCCCTGAGGACTCCCGGACTGTGAGAGGGCAGGCACAAATTTTCATGCACTGGGCCTCTAGTTTTATAAAATTTGAAGATATTTTGTTGATGAGACACTAAACAATGGCACTACACTTGGATAGATGAAAGGCAGAACTCTTTGTTATTTACAGTTCAGAATAAGAAAAGGCTCACACACAAGTCACATAAGAGGTTGTACTAGGGACAAGATAACAGCAAGCTGGAGGTATAGGGGACATTTTATGTATAGCAAACAGGGTGGGGTTAGCTAGGTTTCATGGGATCCTTGTGAATTGGCTAATTTGAATGATTTTGCAGGTTCCTTGGCATAGGAGATATCCCTTGTTATCTGATACTTGGCTCCAGGATGATTCCAGCAGGTACACAGAAACCCCAGAGTGTGAGGGCTGTGATAAGGAAAGTAGTTGCGGGGGCGGGGGGGTGGGGGCGGTAATCAGCTGCTTAGGAAAGGGAAATGACTGGCCTCTAACCAGGGTCTCAAAAATGACTACAACTAGTATTAGGAAAGAAAATAATATATGTAGACAGATACATACATACATACATACATACATATATAAGAATAGAAAGAAAGATAGATGATTGATAGAGTGAAGAAGGACCAAACATTATTATTAATATCATGAGAATCAAACATTGTCTGGATAAGTAAAAACTATAATCTTTAATTTGAGTTGGATTTCATTTCCTATTGCAAAAATTATATATTTTTTAGTTTTGTCCACTGAAGAGGGCTAAAACCAATGGCAATTCAGTAGCAATTAGTACCTTAAGTGTCCATATTATGATCTCTAAATCCCATTTATAATTAAGAGGATCCACGATATCTAGGAAAAATACCTGAATCCATGTTTGAGCAGGAAATGTAAATGTGTAAGATGTAGACACACTGTGCTTAAAAGAAAGAAATTATCAAAACAACACAGGAACCAAATTTAAAGGGTTTCTAATAACCTTTGTGTTATGATCCACCAAATGTTCTTTTTTTTTGTTAATCCTCACCCGAGAATATTTTTCCATTGATTTTTAGAGAGTAGAAGGGAGAGGGAAAGACAGAGAGAAACATCAATGTGAGAAAGACACATTGATTAAGTTGCCTCCTACATGCACCCTGACCAGGGCCTGGGCCAGGGAAATGGAGGTACATGCCCTTGACTAGAATCGAACCCAGGACCCTTTAGTCTGCAAGCAGATGCTCTATCCACTGAGCCAAACCGGCTAGGGCCCACCAAGTGTTCTTAGCCAACATATACGTGGTATCTTGAATGTCAAAGCAGTTTAGTAAACCTAGTTCTTCTGGGCAAAAGCTTAGCCTAAAAATGACTGGACTTGGAAAGTTCTATGCCCACTGTTTCAGGAACCTAAGAGCACATTTCACCTTTAACAACCAACTTAGTCAATTGATCCAGCTGATTTCAGCCCTCCAGGAGATGTTATCTCAGGAAGCTTATCTATTCCAAGTCACTAGAATCTGGACAGGTCACTCTTGTATATATTGATAGGTTTCAGTAACTTGAACCTTGGGGAAAGAAAGGGTGTCCCAATTCCTTTTTTGCCAAAAAGTCTCTAAAGTTTCTTTTATTATTATTATTCAAAATGTTTCATATACTCTTCCTCTACCCACTAAGCACTCTTCATACTGAATATATTTTCTTACACCCCAAAATAATTCATATTTTTCCTTCCTAAACTCAATAAACCAATAAAACAAAGCAAAAAATCAATAGCAATAGTATGAAATATTAAATTCAAATAAAAATATAAAAAGAATAAACAGTTATTTTATATGAACAAAACTTACAACTTTTAGATTAAAAGAATCATGGAATTTTATGTGTCAAATAACAAAATAAAACTATGTAAAGCAAAAATGTTAGAGAGACAATTATTAGGGAAATTTCAATGCAACTCTCTCTTTTGCTCCATCAACAGATAAAAAGTATTGAAATATGTTGACAAGTTGACAAGTGATAATATAATTAAGAAAATTATTACAAGGCACATTTGGATTTTTAATGCTACCAACAGATTTTAGACTTCCTTTTCAAGAATCATGGAACATTTGTAAAAATTGATAAGGGCCCAAACTCTCTTTTCCAAAAAAGAAGAAAGTAAACAGATTTAGTTCTTTAGGCACTAGAGAATTAAGTTATAAATTAGTAATAAATACTTTTTAAAACCTGGCTGGTGTGGCTCAGTTGGTTAGGCATCGTTCCTTGCACCAAAAGATTGCCAGCTTAATTCCCAGTCAGGGCACATGCCCAGGATTTTGGCTAGATCCCTGGTAGGGGCATGCAGGAGTCACATCAATGTTTCTCTCTCCCTCTCTCTTCCTCTCTCTCTAAAAATCAGTAATAAAAAAAAATATTTTAAAAAACTAAATACTTTTTTAAAAACTCAAATTAATGAAATTTAAAAATTCTCCCAAATTACTATTGAATCAAAGAAATAAATTAAACCATAAACCATAAAAATGAGAACATTGTGTATTAAAATATAAAATGTAGCTCTAATATTGATTTTGCCTTTCTTTCTATTGATTTAGAAGATAACAAAGCTAGAGACCACATTTTCCATCCTCCTTTGTAACTAGGTGTGGCCATGTAACTATGATCTGGCCAATAAGATGAAGAGAAATAATTGGGGTAATTTCTAGATGATCATTATAATTATAGATGAAGTCACTTACTGTGGATTAGATCTGGGAGTTGTGTTGTCTTAGTTCTGACCAAGCAGATGAATACAATACTGCAGGAAAGACAGAATAAGAAAATGAAAGAAACTTAGGTCCCTGAATGATACCATAAAGTAGAGTCACTTAATGACTTGGACATATCTGGACTAACTGGACTATTATATTGGATAAAAATACAGGGGAGAGCAAAAGTAGATCTACAGTTGTTTGTATGGAAAATGCAATAATATATATATATACTAGAGGCCCAGTGCACGAAATTCGTGCATGGGGGCGGGGGGTGTCCCTCAGGCCAGCCTGCACCCTCTCCAATCTGGGACCCCTCGAGAGATGTCCGACTGCTTGTTTAGACCCGATCCCTAAACGGGCAATCGGACATCCCTCTCACAATCCAGGACTGCTGGCTCCCAACTGCTCCCCTGCCTGCCTTCCTGATTGCCCCTAACCGCTTCTGCCTACCAATCTGATTACCTCCTAACCACTCCCATGCCAGCCTGATTGATGTCTAACTGCTCCCCTGCCAGCCTGTATGCCCCCAATTTCCTTCCTCTGCCAGCCTGGTCACCCCTAACTGCCCTCCCCTGCAGGGTTGATCGCCTCCAACTGCCCTCCCCTGCTGGCCATCTTGTGGTGGCCATCTTGTGTCCACATGGGGGCAGGATCTTTGACCACATGGGGGCAGTCATCTTGTGTGTTGGAGTGATGATCAATTTGCATATTACTCTTTTATTAGATAGGATAGAGGCCTGGTGCATGGGTGGGGGCCAGCTGGTTTGCCCTGAAGGGTGTCCCGGATCAGGGAGGGGGTTCCCTTGGGGCGTGGGGTGGCCTGAGCAAGGGGTCTGTGGTGGTTTGCAGGCTGGCCATGCCCCCTGGCGACCCAAGTGGAGGCCCTGGTATCTGGAATTTATTTACCTTCTACAATTGAAACTTTGTAGCCTGGAGCAGAGCCAAGCCTCCTGCTCGCTCTGTGGGCAGCAGCCATTTCTTTTGGGATTTATGTATCTTCTATAATTGAAACTTTGTAGCCTGGAGTGGAGGCCTGGGCCGGCCAGGGTGTGCAGAAAGCTTTGCTTCTTCCGTCGCCGGGGGCAACCCTAGCCTGCTTTCTCCAGCTCCGTGGCTGCCGCCATTTTTCTTGGGATTTATCTCCTATAATTGAAACTTTGTAGCCTTAAGCAGAGGCCTGGGCTGGCCATGGTGTGTGGAAAGCTTGGCTTCCTCCATTTCTGGAGAATCCCAAGCCTCCCTCCTACACTCTGTGGCGGCAGCCATCTTGTTTGGGGTTAATTTGCATACTCACTCTGATTGGCTGGTGGGTGTGGCTTGTGGGTGTAGCGGAGTGATGGTTAATTTGCATATTACTCTTTTATTAGGTAGGATATATATATATAAAGAGCCAGGGTCTGTAACGTCCAAAATGACCAAATAAACGACTGAACACCGGAAGTCAGAAGTCAGTCCTGCAGTCAGTGCTGGTTCACCGTGGCGACCCAGGACTGACTGCCGCACTGTGGGTGCCGCAATGACCCAGCACTGACTGCCAAGGGGGCTGCAGAACAGGCCCAGAGAGAGGCCCAGAGAGAGAAGCAGGGTCTGATCCGCAGCCTTCGTGGCAGCTGTTGATTAGCCCTTGCCTCTCTTTCTCTCTGGGCCTCGCCAGCAGCTGCGAGGGCTACTGATTAGCCCTGCCTCTCTAATCAGGCCTGGAGACAGGCCCGGAGACACTGATTGGTATAGAAACCAACCAATCAGAAACAAATCTGGGTGAACTGCGAGGAGCCAATGGCTGCCTAGGAGGCGGAACTTTTGACACTGACTGGCATAGAAACTGACCAATCAGAACCTAATCTGGGTGAACTGCGAAGGCAGAACCTAAGGTAAGGGCTGATGAGGGGTTTTAAGGGCAACAGCTGTTTGGTGTAAGGTATAAGAAAGTGGTTCAATTTTTTAATGACCAGTTTGGCAGTATGGTGCATATGGCTGGATATCAGTCCAGATATAGGAATTATATATTTTTGCCTGCCAAGAGCATCTCCTCCTGCTGAAAAATGCTTCTCCCCCCACCCCATTTAAGCAATCTTATCATATATAATCTGTCTATACTAATAAAAGGGTAATATGCTAATTAGCCAAGTTGACCAGCCATCTTCTGGATGTCTGACTTCCTTCCGGACAAAGCCATGGTGGGGGGGACCGAGGCAGAGGCATTTAGGGGCGATCATGTCAACAGGGAAGGGCAGTTGCGGGCAAGATCAGGCCAGCAGGGGAGGGCAGTTGGGGGCAACCAGGCCAGCATGGGAGGGCAGTTAGGGGCGATCACACAGGCAGAGGCAGTTAGGGGCGATTAGGCAAGCAGGCAGAGGGGTTAGGGGCAATCAGGCAGTCAGGCTGGTGAGCGGTTAGGAGCCAGCAGTCCCAGGTTGTGAGAGGATGTCCAACTGCTGGTTTACACCCCATCCCTGTGGGATCGGGCTTAAACCAGCAGTCAGACATTCCCCAAGGGGTCCCCTATTGGAGAGGGTGCAGGCTGGGCTGAGCAAACTCCCCTCATCCCTGTGCAAGAATTTTGTTTACTTGGCCACCAGTCTATAATAATAAAAGCATAATATGCTAATTAGACTGGACATTTTTCTGGATGTCCTTCCAGACAAAGCCAGGACTGTGAGGGAAGCCCAGGTCCTGGGTGCTTGCCAGCGGCTGGAGAGAAGCCTGGGTCCCGGTGCCAGAGGGAAGCTGATGCCAGCAGTCGGGGAAGGAAGGCCTACTCTCACATGAATTTTGTGCATCTGGCCTCTAGTTAATCCTACCTAATAAAATAGTAATATGCAAATTGACCGCACCTTTGCTATGCTCAAGCCACGCCCACCAACCAACACCACGCCCACTAGCCAATCAGGGCGAGTATGCAAATTACCCAACAAATATGGCGGTTAATTTGCATACGCTGAGGGAGGGAGGAGTGAAGACTGAAGACAACTTAGAAGGAAGAGGGAGGAAAAGCGGAAAGCAAGGTGGCTGCCAGAGGGAAAGCCCAGGCAGGGCGGAGCGGGGCAGAGCGGGGCAGGTGGCAGCGGCAAGCGACCACAGCGGCTGCTTGCAGGATTCTTCCTGCAAATGGGCTACTAGTAAATAATAACACAATAATAAACTGTGCTTCGGGTACCCATAACTGTGAACCTACTTTTGCCCAGCCCTGTATATCCTGAGATCTGTTTGTTGCAGCAACCTCATCTCTCTTGTCACTAAGAAGTCATGTGGCCAAACTATTGTTACAATTTCATAGTGTTAGATTTCTTTATTAATAATTAAAGCAAGTTAAGTATTGAATACAGGTAAGCCATACAAAAGAGAGAGAGAGAGAGAGAGAGAGAGAGAGAGAGAGAGAGAGAGAGAGAAATAGCACAATCTCTTAATACAATAGCTAAAGGAAAAAAAGATAAAGTCAGAAACTAATAAATTAGAAAAACGAGAGGAACAGAAATGGTAAACAAATAGAGTAAAATAGATAAACATCACAAATCAAATTAATTACAGGGCCTATAAGAGAGTTGCATGAAAAAAAACAATTTAAAAAAAAATGAGGATAGCCCTCACTGGTTTGGCTCAGTGGATAGAGCATCAGCCTGAAGAATGAAGGGTCCTGGGTTCAATTCCAGTCAAGTGCAAATGCCCAGGTTGTGGGCTCAATCCCCAGTAGGGGGTGTGCATGTGGCAGCTGATCAGTGATTCTGTCTCATCATTGATGTTTCTATTTCTCTCTCACTCTCCCTTCCTCTCTGAAATCAATAAAAATATATTTTTTTTACAAAATGAGAATATGATGAGAAAGATTGAAAGACCTGATGGGCCCAAGAGGTATGGCTCAGTGGTTGAGTATCAACTCATGAACCAGGATGTCATGCTTTGATTCCCCATCAGAGCACATGCCCGTGCTGTGGGCTCAGTCCCTAGTAGGGGGCAGGTAAGAGGCAACTGATCAGTGATTCTCTCTCATCACTGATGTTTCTATCTCTTTATCCCTCTCCCTTTCTTTCTCTGAAATCAATTAAAAACATCTATACTAATAAAAGGGTACTATGCTAATTAGACCAGGTCAACCAGACATCTTCCGGTCATCCTGCCTTCCTTCCGGACAAAGCCATGGTGGTAGGGGCTGAAGCAAAGGCGGTTAGGGGTGATCAGGCAGGCAGGAAGAGAGGTTAGGGGCAATCAGGCAGACAGACAGGTGAGCGGTTAGGAGCCAGCGGTCCTGGATTGCGAGAGGGATGTCCAATCCCTAGTGTTTTTTTTAAAAAAATGACCTGATGGTTTCAGCAAGATGCAAACTAAACTCAATTCAAATGCCATGACCACCAAAGACAAGTTCCTTCCGTAAGCCCCCATAGGACCACAGGTTCTGCAGTATGTATCAAGCACCTCTACTCTATGTGTGGCTTCAAAGGGCATCCTAGTACCTTGATAAAGAAACATTAAACCTGGGATAGCTCTGGAGATGTGTGCAGTGAACACACTCACTAATCCCTGAGCATTTTGATGGACTTATTTAGAGTCATTGTTCAGAGAAGTAAAAACTTGCCAGGATATAGACTATGTGTCATGGATAATTCACTGCAGTGCCAGGCCAAATTAAACCTCAGTGAGTGTGACTCTCTCCGCCTGCATTGTAATGTTATGATCAGCATTAGAAAAAAAGCTATTTTCTGACTTAAAATCCATCTTTTATCACACATTTTCTGTAAATGGGTCCCCTTGCCACTTTTGAATGACTTATGTTCATGGTATATAAAGTTGTGCTTAGAAAAGAGTCACTAAGACATAGCACTCAAAAAATGAAATCTGTTTTTACTATCCCCTTTTCTGGCATATTTGAGAATGACTGTTACACAACAGAAACAAAGCCTATGCTGCAGTAATATAGACCATAGCAGAGCTTCATCCCATCATAGGTAGAAAGGAATTTATCAGTCAAATTTAAGACTGTGGAAGCTTTGCTAGGCATTCCCCTTGTTTATGAATAAATAGATCAATTTTGATAAAGAAGGCATACTCCTAGTAACCCCCTGAAATCCCGTCTTTTGTCTGAATCCCAATACGTTGTAAGAAGAATTATCCTAGCCACAAGAAGGCCATAATGAGGACATCAACTACTTGGTGATGAAGCCATAAAGCTGGGTCAGCATTTTATGAAATTACAAGATTAATCTTCTATGAAGAAATGACAGGATAGGTAGATACAAGAGAGACAACGGAGCCTCTTTTGACTTTAGCAAAAGCTTTACAGTCTTCCCTTCACTACATCATTATCAATTCAATAAGAAATTATGGCCCAGACTGCCTAATTGTTAGTTAAAGGGTCACTCAGAATAAATTTCCTACATAAGAGTAATGTTACCCAGAGGGGACATAGAAAGCAATGTTCTGCTTAGGTGAATACTGGGACCAATTTTTTTTAAAGTTCATCAGTGTGCTAGGTAATGGAGAAAAAAACTGTTGTAGGTTGGTGGAGATATTTAGCAACATTCAGGTTAAGAAGAGAATCCAAAATGATATTGGCAATAAACACAATGGATTTCAACATGTATGAGCCTTGGGTAAGTTATTCAGAGAAAGGATAAAGAAAGAGAGTAGAAATAAAGATTTAACATTAATGAAAAAAAAGGATCATTATTTAAGGAGCAGGCAGAAGGAAATATCAGTAGGATGCATTTCACATAAATATTTTTTCTAGCTTTTAAAACTTTATTTGCTCAAAAACATTAAATATTCTTCCAGAAATCAGCTTCCCTTTTGCCCTTCTATTTTGTTAAGAGTCAACATTGTTCCTATCATTCAGCCTGTAATCTTTGGTGTTATGGTCTTAATAGTCCTCTCTTTTTCTCTACCCATTTTTACTTTATATTCCCTCTCAAAACTATTTTCATCTTCTTCACCCTAGTCCTCTTCCCCAGGATCCTCAACATCTCATGCCTCCAGCATTGCAATAATCTAGTGGATTAATTATTTCAATTTTGAGGCTATTGTAAATGCCATTTTTATTTCAATTTTCAATTGCAAATATATAATAATGCAATTTATTTTTTATATTGACTTTATTTTTTGCATTCATGTGCAACTCAGTTATCAATGCTGTAGCTTTTTTTTGTAGCTTCTGAGGTACTTTATATTAACAAATGAAGTTCAGAGTGAATAAATATAGTTTTTCTCCTTTCTAATTCAGATACCTTTTTTTTTTTTTTTCTTTCCATTTTGAACTATATTCCTAATTCCTTTTAGCTAAAATGCCCATGATAATCCAACTGGTATGGCTCAGTAGTTGAGCATCTGCCCAAGAACCAGGAGGTGCAAGTTGATTTCCAGTCAGGACATATGCCTGGGTTGTGGGCTCCATCCCCAGGAGGGGGCATGCAGGAAGCAGCTGATCAATGATTCTCTCTCATCATTGATGTTTCTGTCTCTTTCTCCCTCTCCCTTCCTCTCTGAAACCAATAAAAATATATTTTTAAAATATTATATCTCAAAACTTCTGGGGTCTAACTGAAATTAGGCTTAGAAGGAAATTTTTAGCCTGAAAATACATTAAAAGGCTAAAAAAATCTATGGTTTAATCATTCACCTACAACAAAGGTACAAGATAATTCAGTAGAATAAGATAATCTTTTCAAGAAATGATGCTATAATATTGGATCATATTTTTTAAATGTAATTCAACTCATACTTCATTCCATACATAAAAATTAACTAAAATGGATCATAGATCTAAATGTAAAACCAAAAACTATAACATTTTTAGAAGAAAATGTATGAGATTGTGATTAAGATTAGGCAAATCCATAAAAAAAAAGTAGATAATTGGACTTTATCAATATTAAAAATTCTGTTATTCAAAAGACACTGTTAAGAGAAGTAAATTACAAATAACTAAGTGGGAAAATATTTGCAAATCATATATCTGACAAAGAACTTGAATCCAGAATATAAAAAGAGCTCAAAACTCAACAATAAGGGAAGGAGCAGCACATGTTAAAATAGGCAACATATTGAATAAACATTTCACCTAACAAGATATGGCAAAGAAGCACATGAAAAGATGCTCAACATCATGAGTCATTAGGGAAATTCATATTAAAACCAGGATGAGCTACTATTACACTTTTTAGGTAAAACTAAAAAGATTAACCAACAAGAATGTAATGGAAGTGAAATTTTCATGGTTCAGAATGTAAAATGGAACAACTGCTTCAGAAAACACTTTGGCAGTTTTTTTAAAAATTAAATACACAACTACTATATGAGTCAGCCTTCCTACTCCTTGACACTTAACCAAGAAAAATGAAAATGTGTTTACACAGAAACTTTTACATGAATATTCATGTAGTTTTATAAGACTCAAGAATTGAAACCAACCAAAAAGTCCATTAATAAGTGTATGACTATCATTAAAGTATATTTATTCAATGGAATAATACCATGAAATACAAAGGAACACATTACCTGGTACACATTACTAAATATTTATGTTTATGAAAAGAAATCAAATAAAAAGAATATATGCTGTTTAACTCTGTTTATATAAAACTAGAGGCCCGGTGCACGAAATTCATGCATGGGGGTCCCTCAGCCCAACCTGCACTCTCTACAATCCAGGAGCTCTCAGGGGATGTCCTACTGATGGCTTAGGCCCACTCCCCATGGTTCTCTGCTCTCTGCAGGGCCTGGAGGTTTCCCTGCAGCCATGGAGATGAAGTCTCCATGCCGTGTTGTCCGCTCTCTGCCTGCTGTTGCCATGTGCCATGCAAAGGAAGCCCAATGCCCTACAGTGTGCTCTGACTGCAAGGCCTGGGGGCTTCGCTGACAGGGACACACTAAGGAAGCCCCCAAGCCCTGCTGTCTGGGCTCTGTCTGCTGGGGCTGGGGGTGTTCCTGTTGCCTCTGCTCTAAGGAAGCTGCCACGCCCTGCTCTCCGGGCTCTGTTTGAAGGGCCTGGGGCTTTCCCACTGCCATGCTTAGGAAGCCAACATGCCCTGCTGTCCAGGCTCTGTTTGCAGGGCCTGGGGCTTCCCCGCTGCTGTGCTGAGGAAGCCGCCATGCCCTGCTGTCTAGGCTCTGTTTGCAGGGCCTAGGGCTTACCCACTTCCACAGAAGCCTCCATGCCCTGCTCTCTGGGCTCTGTTAGCAGGGCCTGGGGCTTCCCCGCTGCCGTGCTGAGGAAGCCTCCAAGCCCTACTCTCTGGGCTCTGTAAAGCCGCTGCCCCTCTGAGGAAGCCGCCATGCCCTGCTCTCCGGCCTCTGTTTGTTGGTCGGACAGGCCAGACACTCCAGCAGCGGGGCTGATGTGACTGGGCACCGCCATCTTGTGGCTATGGGGGCAGCCATTTTTGTCGCAGAGGTACGGTTAATTTGCATATTACTCTATTATTAGATAGGATTCTAGGAGTTACAAAATGATGTATAGTGACAGAAAGCAGATCAGTAGTTACCCACATATCCCTGAGGATAGAGGTAGAGAAGAGATGTGAGGAATATATTTCAAAAAGGCATAAGTAGCTGGCTGGTGTGACTCAGTGGTTGAGCATCAACCCAGGAACCAAGAGGTCGCCACTGTGATTCCCAGTCAGGGTACAGGCCCAGATTGTGGACTCAGTCTTCAGTGTGTGAAGAAGACAACCAAAGATGATTTTCCTGCCTCATTGTTGCTTCTATTTCTCTATCCCTCTTCTCTACCCCTCTCTCTTCCTCTCTCTTTAAAAAAAAAAAAATCAATAAGAATATTTTTAAAAGACTTAAGTAAACTTTTAATGGTGATAAATATGGTGGTTTGTTGTTGTTGTTGTTGTTGTTGTTGTTGTTGTTTAAATATTAATTAAATGTAAACCTGGCTGGGTTTCTCATTGGCTGGAACATCATCTTGTACACCAAAAGATAGAGGTTAGGTTCCCAGTAAAGGCACATATCTAGGTTGTAGGTTTGATATGCAATCTCAATATTTCTCTTTCACATCAATGTTTCTCTCTCTCCCTTCCTTTTCCTCTAAAATTAATAAATATATCCTCAGGTGAGGGTAAAAAAAACATATCAACTAGCTTTTTAAAAAAGCAATAAAAGGATATAATGAACAAATATACACAACAAGTTAAAATTTTAAAAAGTTCCTTGGAGATAAACAAGTTACCAACAATGACACAAGAAGAATTAAGAGTTTGAATTTTCATATAACTATTAAAAATTGAATGTGTAATTAAAACCATATCAATAAAATATTCTAGGTTCATATGTCTTAACTGGCAAATTTCAGCAAACATTTAAATTAGAAGCAACACCAAACAGAACATTGACAGATAATAGAAAAAATAAATAATAACTCATTTTATGAGGCCAGAAAACCTAGATCCCAAAACTTTTAAAAAGCCATAAAGCAATTATGGGCCAATTTCGATTATGAACACAGATGAACAAATTCTAAACAACATATTATCTAACTAAGTCTAGTAAAATATTTTAAGAGATAATAAATCAACAAGCTGTGTTTATTCCAGAAAAAGAAGTTGGTTTAATATTTGAAAATCAATTTATGCAACTTACTACATGTTATGGACTAAATGTCTGTGTCTCCCCATTTAACTCCATTTATATAAAATTCTAGGAGTTACAAATTCATATGTTGATACCTTAACCCGCCGTGTGAGGACATGGAAGTGGGGAGTACGGGAGGTGATTGGGTCATGAGAGTGGAGCACCCATGAATGGAATTAGTGTGACTATAAAGGAAACACCAGAGAGCTCTTTTGCTCGTTCTGTCATGTAAAGACACATAAGACATTAATCTTGAACCAGGAAACACACCTTGATTGGACACAGATCTTAGACTTCTCAGCCTCCAGAAATGTGAGAAATGAATGCTTATTGTTTAAGCCATTGAGTCAATGGCATTCTTGTTATAGTAGCCCGAAAGAACTAAGACAGCATATTAATAGAATAATGAAGAAAAACCACAGTACCATATTTATAGAAAATGAAAAAAATTCTGAAAATGTAAATCTATTCATGGTACAATTCTAAGCAAGTTAGGAATGACATTTCACTTATCCACAAAATATGTACAAAAAATATCTAAAACATATCTACAAAAATCTCTGTAGCAAACACCAAAGTCAGTGAAATTAAAAACTTCCCCCAAAATTGAAATAGGGGTTCCTAACATCATCCCTTCTATTTAATATTATGTAGGAAGTTTTAATTATGCAATAAGGCACAATAAAGAAATAAAGGCATAAGGATTACGAAGAATGAAAAAGTGTCATTCTCAGATGATATTTATGACAATACCTTAGACATAAAAAATCTAAATTAATGAACATATCAATTATAAGAACTACAAAATGAGGTTTTTTTTTAGGTGCTGGGACAACAAGTGAATATATTGCTTTGGATATTCATTACCAACAGAGAGTTGGAAAGTGAAACCTAACATATAATACCATGTAATATCATCAAAAACAACAAACATTGATGAATATATTTAATGAAAAATGTGTAGAACTCACAAAACTAATATGATTGAGAGAACCGAGAAAGGGATATTAGGGTTATATCATGTTCAAATATTGGAATAGTAAAATTGTAGAGATGTAAATTTCACTAGCATTTAGGAATTTTGTGTAGACACTAATAAGCTGATTTTCTTAAAGAAAGTGGGGGACTTCCTCTAATGAGATCATGACTTACTCTAAAGATCCAATAATTAAGTCAATATGTTGTCATTGTCATTCAGTAGTTGTCAATATAAATTGGGTTAAGCTATTTTGGCTCTCTATTTCAAATTTTTGAATAAAAACTATCAAGTTCCACATGTGCACACATAAAACACCTGCTGGAATTTTTGGAGGAATTTCACTGAAATTTTATTTCAATTTGAAGGGGATTGACATTTTTATAATATTAGATCTTCCTATACCCATGTGTACCATATGTTTTCTGTGTTCTATACTTTCTGTAATGTGTTTAAGTAAGTTTTTGTAATTTTCTTTGTAAAGGTCATGCACCATTATTTTGTTGCTGCTGTACATGGGCATTTAAAAATTTATTTATAAACCATGTATTTGCTCTTTTGTAGAAATAAAAACTGGATTGCATTCATCTTCTATCAGGCAATTAACTATATCAGTCAGGGACTTACAGATGATAGATACCACTCCAGTTTGCTCTCCCAAAGAAAGGGGTTTAATACAGAAAATGTAGTGTTCACAAAATTATAGAAAGGGCCAAATGAGCTCTAGGCTGAGCTTCCAGGAGTGACACCCAGAATAGCATCTTAAACTGCCAAGGGAGCCAATGTCTCTGCCAGAAATTGAATGTTGGAGAATCAAAAACTCACTGTCCAAGTGTTGACTCCAAGACCACAGCTCAGCCACAACCAGGCATCAAGCAGCTCTTCCAGAGCTGATGACCTCAACCTCCAAGATGAAAACCTCTCTGCAGCTACAAGCGAGGAGGGTCCAAGCATTGGGAACTGTTACCACCACCCCGGGAACCAAAGGTTTATCCAACACTCACTGCCAACAAGAAAAACAGAAGCATGTTTTGTGCCTCATTTTCTAAATGTCTCTTATGACTGTCTGCTTGTAGAAGCCGGAGCACATGAGCTGAAAGCGGGTTTGGGAAATATAATTTTATGATTTCTAGCTTCTAGTATCCAGTAAAGTCATGCTACAAAAGATTGGAATAGTATTTAGAAAGTGACAATTTGTCATGCTATAATTCTCATAATATGTCTAAATATCTTGGAGGTTTTCTTTATAGAACATACCATCCACAATTAAATATACCTCCATTTCACAGTTCTTATTTCTTTTAATCCTTTTCTTATCTTATTCATAGGTGAAAACCTTCAATAAATCCTGACTGTAATAAAAATGGCTATACTGTAAAACCATAAACTAGCCTGTTTGCTACAGGCTTCTGGTAAATTCTCTTTACCAAGTTAAGAATGTTACTTCTGTCCCACATGTACTATGAGATTGTGTTTTTCTTTGTTTTAAAAACAGAAAAAAGGTGTTGAATTTTACATAATAATTGCTGATATAGTCAAGATGATTGCAGATTTTTCTCCTTAATCTATTAATGCAGTGAATCTGATTAATAGTTTTCCTAAAGGTGAACAATCTTACATTGCTGCAAATCTTCCAAACCCTCAGTCTGTCTTTCCACATCCCTCCCTTCAACATCTTCTGTAGCCCTAGTACCCGCTATTGGAGAAGCAATGCCAGGACAGGGCAGAGTGCAGGTTACTCTCATTACCAAGCTCTGTCCTTATCACTCATTCATTCATGTGTTCCTTCACTTATTCATTCATTATTCCAATAGGTATTTGCTGGTATTTTTACTACATAACAGGCACTGTGTCCTGACAGAAACAACATCTAGATCGAATAACCTAGGAAGGTGAGGAAGGAGTGTTTTAGCTAGAGAAAATTGCTTACACAAATGCCTTCCCCTGAGACAAGGCACACTGGCTTTAAAAAGTTAAAAGTCTGGCCCTAACTGATTTGGCTCAGCCGGTTAGAGCATCAGCCCATGGACTAAAGGGTCTCAGGTTTGATTCCAGTCAAGGGCACACACCTTAGTTGCAAGGCTCAATCCCTGGCCCCATTGTAGGTGCAGGAGGCAACCATGAATGTATTCCTCTCACATTAATGTTTCTCTCTCTGTGTCTCTCCCCCTTCCTTTTCAGTCTCTCTCTAAAAATCAATGGAAAAAATATCCTAGGGTAAGGATTAAGAACAACAACAAAAAAGTTGAAGTCTGGCCCTGGCTAGTGTAACTCACTTGGTTGGAGCATCATCCATACGCCAAGGGTGGCAGGTTCAATGCCCAGGTTTCAGGTTTGATCCCCAGTAAGGATGCAGGCAAGAGGCAACCAATTGATGATTTTCTCTTTCTCTCTCTCTCTCTCTCTCTCTCTCTCTCTCTCTCTCTCTCTCTCTCTCTCTCTCTCATAATTAGTGGCCAAATAATGTTGGGCTTAGTAAACCATGATAAAAAATAAAAAGTGTGGACTTGATCCTAAAAGCAGAAGAACATATTTCAAGAGTTTGAACACTGGATTTCTTCATCATCTATGACAGTTTTATGTGTATAGAAAAGAGCATGTGTTCATTTGATTTAAAATATCTGAGATAGGAACTAGGATCTCGTAGGAAAAAGGAGTAGAGATTTAACTTACAAAAATTCTGCAGCCCCAAAATCTTTCTATTTTTTTGTTACTGTAGTTAAAGATATTTCAAAGATGATAGAAACAAATGCAATGTTTACTTTTTAGTATCTCTTGTATATCTAAAGCAATTTTGTTAATTTAGAAGCATAAGAACATATTAGGCCTAATTGCTTTGTTCATAAAATGTTCATGTTTTATATATTAAATTTTAAAGTATAGTTTACTGAGACAATTACAAGTTTACTAGGAGAATTCCTTAAAATGTATCAAATTAAACTACAAGCTGCTGAACTGTAAGAAAATATATTCTCACTCCAGTCAGGTTATAAGAAACAGGCAAACTTTGAGAATATAAAAAACATCAATATTATAATATAACAAAGAAAGTTATTATATTTTCCTGAATCAGTGTCTTCCAGTATAATGTCAAGCCCATACAGAATAACTATAACTTTGGAATAAAAGAAAAAAATACACTGAATCTTTTTACTATTTGAGATTTTGTCCAGTTATTTTCCATGTTCTCTCCCTAAACAGTGTTTGCCTCATCAGATGCTTTATTTTGAAAACTGAAGAAATTCTTGTTGTAGAAAAACAACTGTCTTAGGGTCAAATATCTGAGTTCTAGGACAGTGTGACCAGCATTATGAGACAACGTGGAGTGGGACCATAAAGAGGCTTTTACAACATGTGCCCTGTAGGAAAGGTGAGTGTGGGGACCAGAAGTTGCTGGTTGCTGGATAAGGTGGATCAGAAAGAAAGTACCTTCCATGGTATACACACTTGCTTGTGAGAAATGAGGATAGAGAAGTAGGAGAAGATGTAAAAGAACAGTGGTAATCGCAAGAGAAAAGAACAAAACTTTTGTTCTTTTCTCATCAGGAAACCTGTAAGTATTCTGTGTGTTATCTCTCTACCTCAGAGTCAAGGGAGCTCTGAATACAGTAAGAGTCCCCAAGGAGTTGGAATTTAAGTGCTGAAATAGTGTGACATGAGAATGAGAATGTCCAAGTGGAAAAAAAAGGTAGGAATCCATGGTATAAAATTGGTATTTGACAGCTTTATATATCAACTTCTAAATCAATGTTGATATAATTTTTATATATTTAAAAAGTTTAATATTAGTCTTAAATTTCATATTGAATCACATCATTATGTTGAATGATACATAGTCTACAACACTGCTGCCTGTTTTGGTGTAATGATAGCTATTTCCAAGGATCACAGAATCAAATAAACCTGAACACTCACAGGAGTCTTGCTCTGATCTCTGTGTTATAGCTCTGAGCAGCACCAGGATTAGGAGCATCTACAACCCCCACCTTATTGTTGAGCTCATCTCTACAAAAGGAGTGGTTTCATTCACTGAGCACAGAAGAGAAGGAATCTGAGACAGTTGGGAGAGTAGAGCTGAGACTCCAATGGGGTCATCTTGCCAATGAGATATAAAAGGGTCCCTGCATAGCAAGCATGTCAAACTCGCGGCCCACAGGCCACATGCAGCCCACAACGAATATTTTTGTGGTCCAGCCAATATAACAGTATATAAGAAATGTTTCAATAAAAATTTCATAACTTAATTTGTACAATATCCTGTTATAAATAATCCTATATAATAAAAGGCTAATATGCAAATAGATCAAATAGCAGAACAACCAGTTGCTATGATGTGCACTGACCACCAAAGGGCAGATACTCAACACAGGAGCTGCCCCCTGATGGTCAGTGCACTCCCACAGAGAGAGTGCCACTCAACCAGAAGCCCTGAGACAGACTCATGGCTGGCAAGTGCAGCAGTGGTGGTGGGAGTCTCTCCCACTCTGCAGCAATGCTAAGGATGTCCTACTGCCAGCATAGGCCTGCTCAGCGGACCTAAGCTGTCAGTCGGACATCCCCCGAGGGCTCCTGGACTGTGAGAGGGCACAGGCTGGGCTGAGGGACCCCCCTGAGTGCATAAATTTGTGCACCAATCCTCTAGTTATTAATAATGAATTACAATGTTCGCAAATGATTGATTACTGTAATCGTGTTGCATTCATTTCCCTTACACGCCTTACGCGCAAGCACACCATTTCTCTCCACTAATACTAGCAGCGAATATTTTAGCAGCCAACTGCCATGTCATTAGTCTTGAACTGACTTGTTTGGTGTGTGCAACAGAAAATATTTCACTTTTGGAGAACAAGAAAAATAGGTTTGTTACACAAGTACAGAGAGTCCCAAACAAGATCAATTAATTTGTGCAGTTATTCAGTATCTGGTAAGTTAATGTTCGAGAAAAAATATTAATTTTATTAAAATGTTCTATTATTTTATGTTAATGATTGCTCATTTATTTCAGCCATTTGTATTCAGGATGTCTCTATCGAAATAAATCTATGAAAAGTGAAAAAAAAAATGAAAAGTGAAGCTTTTGTTTTTTTGCGGCCCAAATAAACTTAAACCTTGTTTATTTGGCCTGTGTTAGCCTTTGAGTTTGACATGCTTGTCTGAAAAGAGGTTTGGCTTTTGTTCTCTGCTTTGCCTGGAGCCTTAGTCTATGATGGATAATACAATAATGTGATTTAGGGTGGAGTCCATAAGTCACAGTTAGAAGAGCTAGTCAGTCAATCAATCAATCAATCAATCAATCATGTCTATGTATAGAGCCCCAATAAAACGCCAAGATTTAGGCAAACTTCCATGGTTGGCAATATTCCAGGCATATACACAGTACCAGCAATACTACTTCCAGACTCCACACTATGAGCTTCTTCCCTTGATTGATTTTAATCATTATCCTTTTCCTGTAGTAAACTTTTTTCTGTAGGTATAATAACTTTCAATGGAATTTTGTGAGTCTTTCTAGTGAATCATTAAACCTGAGGTAGTGAGGGACACTGATTCTCAGTGAGAAGCCGCATGAAGCAACAAAGACTCTGATACTCAATTCTTGGTGCAGACACATGGGAACTCTGACTCCTGGCACGCGCTAGGGGACTCTGATTTTCAGCACACGCCAACAGTGCAGTGCAGGTGGGGTCCCTGATTCTAGGTGCGCACACGAAACCACACTGAGTGCTGGTAACACTGACTCTGGGTGAGCCTGGTTCCCACAAACCCATGGCAGCCACACGTCTTAGTGTCGGAGCACTTCAGTGACACTCAGGTGGTGCAAAGCTCCCATGGCACATGGTCCAGTTCCATGCAACTTGAAGTTTGAACCGTCTGGTGATAATCAGAATGGGGAGATGACAAAATACCCAGAGGAAAGAAAATGAGGAGACAACAAGAAAGAAAATTAGTGAAATTGAAGCATGCAACATGACCGAAAAAGAATTCGGGGTAATGGTTGTGCAATTCATACACCGGATGGATGAGAAAATCAACAACCTATGCAAGAATCAGAAAGAAATGAAAAATGATATAGTTACAATCAAAAACACAATGGAAAGTTTCAACAGTAGACTAGAAGTAGCAGAGGACCAAATTAGTGAGTTAGAAGATCAGGTAGAGAAACAAGCTCATTCTGAACAGCAACTGGAGAAAAAAATTAAAAAGAAGGAGGAGAGCCTAAGGGAGCTTTGGGACAACATGAAACGAAGTAACATACGTATAATAGGGCTGCCAGAAGGACAAGAAGAGCAGCAAGGTTTAGAAAATCTAATTGAAGAAATAATGACAGAAAACTTCCCGGATATGGGGAAGAAAAAAGTTACACAACTACAGAGAGTCCCAAACAAGATCAATCCCAAAAGACCCACACCTAGACATGTCATAATTTCAATGGCAAATATTAACGACAAAGAGAGAATCTTAAAGGCGGCAAGAGAGAGAAAGAGAGTTACCTACAAAGGATCCCCCATCAGATTATCAAATGATTTCTCAACAGAAACACATCAAGCTAAAAGGGAATGGAAGGAGGTATACAAAGTTTTGAAAAGCAAAGGACTGAAGCCAAGAATACTCTATCCAGCAAGACTATCAACCAAAATTGAAGGGGAAATCAGGAGCTTCGCAGACAAAAAATGGATAAGGGAGTTTATCACCACCAAACCAACAATGCAAGAAATGCTAAAGGGAATGATGTAAAAAGAAGAAATAAAAAGGTAAGAAGGGACACAGGCACAAAAATAGAAATGACTACAAACAAGTACCTTTCAATAATAACTTTAAACGTAAACAGACTAAATGCTCCAATCAAAAGACATCGAGTGGCTGAATGGATAAAGAAACATGACCCAAATATATGCTGTCTACAAGAGACCCACCTCAGAACAAGGGACTCACACAGACTGAAAGTGAAGGGATGGAAAAATATCTTTCAGACAAATGGAAATGAAAAAAAGCTGGGGTAGCAATACTTGTATCTGACAAAATAGACCTCAAAGTGAAGGACATAACAAGATATAAGGAAGGCCACTTCATAATACTAAAGGGATCGATAAAACAACAACAGGATATAACCCTGATAAACATATATGCACCAAATGCAGGAGCACCCAAATACATAACACAACTCCTGGAAGATATCAAGGGAGAGATCAACAATAATACAATCATAGTAGGGGACTTTAATACACCACTGACATCACTGGATAAATCCTCTAGACAAAAAATCAGCAAAGACACAGCAATCCTAAATGACTCACTAGATCAGATGGACTTAACTGACATCTTCAGAATATTTCAACCAAAGCCACGGAATATACATTCTTCTCAAGTGCACATGGCACATTTTCAAAAATAGACCACATAATGGGTAACAAGCAAAGTCTCCCCAAATTCAAGAAGATTGAAATCATACCAAGCATCTTCTCAGACCACAATGCCATAAAATTAGAAATAAACTACAATAAAAACAATCCAAAAATCTCAAACACTTGGAAGCTGAATAGCATGCTATTAAATAACTAGAGGCCCGGTGCACGAAATTCGTGCATGGGGCGGTGTGTCCCTCAGCCCAGACTTCACCCTCTCCAATCTGGGACAACCCTCTCACAATACAGGACTGTTGGCTCCCAACTGCTCGCCTATCTGCCCTCCTCATTGCCCCTAACTGCTTCAGCCTGCCAGCCTGATCACCCCCTAACCACTCCCGTGCCAGCCTGATTGATGCCTAACTGCTTCCCTGCCAGCCTGATTGCCCCTAACTGCCCTCCCCTGCAGGCCCGGTCACCCCTAACTGCCCTCCCCTGAAGGCCTGGTCACCCCTAACTGCTCTCCACTGCAGGCCTGGTCCCCCCAACTGCTCTGCCCTGCAGGCCTGTGTCCCCCTCAACTGCCCTTCCCTGCAGGCCCGGTCACCCCCAATTTCCCTCCTCTGCAGGCATGGTCACCCCTAACTGTCTTCCCCTGCAGGCTTGATTGCCCCCAACTGCCTCCCTTGCAGGCCTGGTCCTTCCCAAGTGCCATCCCCTGCTGGCCATCTTGTGTCCACATGGGGGCATCCATCTTTGACCACATGGGGGCAGCCATCTTGTGTGTTGGAGTGATGGTCAATTTACATATTGTTCTTTTATTAGATAGGATAGAGGCCTGGTGCATGGGTGGGGGCCAGCTAGTTTGCCCTGATGGGTGTCCCAGATCAGGGTGGGTGTTCCCTTGGGGCATGGGACAGCCTGGGTGAGGGGCCTGTGGTGGTTTGCAGGCAGGCCATGCCCCCCAGCGACCCACGTGGAGGCCCTGGTATCTGGTATTTATTTATCTTCTATAATTGAAACTTTGTAGCCTTCAGTGGAGGCCAGGGCAGGACAGGGTGGGTGGGAAGCTTGGCTTCCTCCATCACGAGGGGCAACCCAAGTCTCCTGCTCTCTCCAGCTCCATGGCTGCCACCATTTTTGTTGGGATTTATTTATCTTCTATAATTGAAACTTTGTAGCCTTGAGCACAGGCCAGGATTGACCAGGGAGGGCGGGAAGCTTGGCTTCCTCCATCACCAGGGGCAACCCAAGCCTTCTGCTTGCTCCAACTCCGTGGCCGCCACCATGTTTGTTGGATTAATTTCCATGCTCGTTCCTGATTGGCTGGTGGGCGTGGCTTGTGGGTTTGGCCAAGGTATGGTAAATTTGCATGTTTCTCTTTTATTAGATAGGATGATTGGGTTATCAATGACATCAAAGAAGAAATTAAAAACATCCTGGAAACTAATGACAACAAAAGCACAACAATCCAAAATCTATGGGAGACAATGAAAGCATTCCTGAGAGGGAAGTTTATAGCTCTATAGACCTACCTCAAAAAACAAGAAAAAATGGTGGTAAATCACCTAAATCTACAACTCAAAGAATTAGAAAGAGAGCGACAAGAAAAGCTCAGAGTGAGCAGAAGGAAGGAAATAATAAAGACCAGAGCAGAAATACATAACATGGAGACAAAAAAAAAAAAAAAAAACAATACAAAAGATCAATGAAACCAAGAGCTGGTTCTTTGAAAGGATAAACAAGATTGATGAACTTCTAGCCAGGCTCACCAAGAAACAAAGAGAGGATTCAAATAAACAAAATCAGAAATGAGAGAGGTGAAATAACAACAGACCCCACAGAAATACAAAGGATTGTTAAAAAATACTATGAACAACTCTACTCCAACAAACTAGACAACCTGGAGGAAAAAGACATATTCCTAGAAAAATACAACCTTCCAAAACTCAATCAGGAAGATTCTAAAAATGTCAATAGGCTGATAACTATGGAAGAAATTGAGGCAGTCATCAAAAAGCTCCCAGCAAACAAAAGCCCGGGGCCAGATGGCTTCACAGGGGAGATATACCAAACATTCAAGGAAGAACTAAAACCTATCCTCCTCAGACTATTCCAAAAAATTCAAGAGGAAAGAACACTTCCAAGCTTCTTCTATGAAGCCAGCATCACCCTAATACCAAAACCAGATAAAGACAACACAATGAAAGAGAATTATAGGCCAATATCCCTCATGAACATAGATGCCAAAATCCTCAACAAAATTCTAGCAAATCGGATCCAGCAATACATCCGAAAGGTCATACACCATGACCAAGTAGGATTTATCCCAGGGATGCAAGGATGGTACAATATCCGCAAATCAATAAGCGTGATACATCGCATAAACAAATTGAGAGATAAAAATCACATAGTCATATCAATTGGTGCAGAAAAAGCATTTGACAAAATCCAACACCTCTTCTTGATTAAAAACTCTCAGCAAGGTGGGAATAGAAGGATCATACCTCAACATAATAAAAGCCATATATGACAAACCCACAGCCAACATCATACTCAATGGACAAAAACTAAAACCATTTCCCCTAAGAACAGGAACAAGACAGGGATGCCCACTCTCACCACTCCTGTTTGACATAGTACTGGAAGCACTAGCCATTGTGATCAGACAAGAAGAAGAAATAAAAGGCATCCAAAATGGAAAAAAAGAAGTAAATCTGTCCTTATTTGCAGATAACATGATATAGTACGTCTAAAACCCTAAAGACTCCATCAAAAAATTATTAGACTTAATAAATGAATTTGGGAATGTAGCAGGATACAAAATGAATGCCAAGAAATCTATGGCATTTCTTTACACCAATAGTGAACTTACAGAGAGACTTAAAAAGAAATCCCATTTACCATCACATCAACAAAATTAAGATACCTAGGAATAAACTTAACTAAGGAGGTAAAAGACCTATATGCGAAAAACTATAGGACACTGAAAAAAAGAGATAGATGAAGAAATAAACAGATGAAAGAACATACCATGTTCATGGATTAGTAGAATCAGCATCATCAAAATGTCCATACTACCCAAAGCAATCTATAGATTCAATGCAATCTCCATTAAAACACCAACCGCGTATTTCACAGACCTACAACGAACTTTCCAAAAATTCACCTGGAATAAAAAAAGACCCCGAATAGCTGCAGCAATCCTGAGAAAGAAGAAGAACGTCGGTGGGATCTCAATACCAGATATCAAGCTGTATTACAAAGCCACTGTTCTTAAAACAGCCTGGTACTGGCACAAGAACAGACATATAGATCAATGGAATAGAATAGAGAACCCAAAAATCAATCCAAACCACTATGCCCAATTAATATTTGACAAAGGAGGCATGAACATACAATGGAGTCAAGACAGTCTCTTCAACAAATGGTGTTGGGAAAATTGGACAGATACATGCAAAAAAATGAAACTAGACCACCAACTTACACCATACACAAAAATAAACTCAAAATGGATAAAGGACTTAAACATAAGATGGGAAACCATAAAAATACTAGAGGAATCCACAGGCAGCAAAATCTCAGACATATGCAGATGCAATTTCTTCACTGATACTGCTCCTAGGGCAATGGAAACTAAAGAGAAAATAAACAAATGGGACTACATCAAAATAAAAAGCTTTTGCACAGCAAAAGAAACCATCAACAAAACAAGAAAGCCCACTGCATGGGAGAACATATTTGCCAATGTCATCACTGATAAGGGTTTAATCTCCAACATTTACAGGGAACTCATACAACTTAACAAAAGGAAGATAAATGATCCAATAAAAAAAATGGGCAACAGACCTAAATAGATACTTTTTGAAGGAGGACAGAAGGAAGGCCAAGAGACATATGAAAACATGCTCAAAGTCACTAATTATCTGAGAGATGCAAATCAAAATGACAATGTGGTACCATCTCACACCTGTCAGAATGGCTATCATCAACCAATCAACAAATGACAAGTGTCGGTGAGGATGCAGAGAAAAAGGAACCCTCGTGCACTGCTGGTGGGAATGCAGATTGGTGCAGCCACTGTGGAGAACAGTATGGAGTTTCATCAAAAAACTAAAAATTGAACTCCCACTTGACCCAGTGATCTCACTTGTAGGAATATACCCCAAGAAACTAGAAACAACAATCAGGAAGGATATATGCCCCCCTATGTTCATAGCAGCACAATTCACCATAGCTAAGATTTGGAAACAGCCTAAGTGCCCATCAGCAGATGAGTGGATTAAAAAAATGTGGTACATCTACACAGTGGAATACTATGCTGCTGTAAAAATGAAGGAATTCTTACCATGTGCAACAGCATGGATGAAACTGGAGAGCATTATGCTAAGTGAAATAAGCCAGTCAGAGAAAGATAAATACCACTTAATCTCACTCATTTATGAAATATAATGAACAACATAAACTGATGAACAGAGACAGATCCAGAGACAGAGGAGCATCGATCAGACTGTCAAACCTCAGAGGGCAGGTAGGGGAGGGTGGGGGTAAGGAAGAGAGATCAACCAAAGGACTTGTATGCATGCATATAAGCCTAACCAATGGACACAAACACCAGGAGGGTGAGGGCATGAGTCGGGGGGAGGGTTGGGGGGTTAATGGAGGGATGAGGACACATATGTAATACCTTAATCAATAAAGAAATAAAAAAAAAAAAAAACACCTGAGGTAGTTTTGGGGAATCCCTAGAACTTGTAGTTGATATTAGAAGTGAGAGTGGTCTTATGTGGACTGTGTTCTGTCTGTGTTGGCAAATCTCTCAAAATCACAATGGCAAAACCTAGGATTTATTTTTCCTTCTTACTTGTTTTTTAGCCTCTTTATTAACATATAACTCACATGTTATAAAGTTCATCCATTTAAATTGTACAATTTAATATATATTCAGATTTGTGCACTCATGACCACAATGTAAGTGTAGAATATTTTCATCATCCCCTGTAATAAAAAGAATTCATATTAATTATCACTCCCAACCCCCACCCCAGATCCAGGCAACCACTACTTTATTTTCAGAGCCTACAGATTTGCCCATTCTGATATTCTATATAATACAATTTACAGTCTTTGGGGACTGGTTTCTTTCTCTTAATAGGATCACCTAGGTTGTTCCATGTATCGGTACTTCATTTCTTTTAATTGCTGAATATTCCATTGCATAGTTATACCACATTCCATTTATTCATTCATCAGTAGACATTTATTTGAATTGTTTTCAATTCATAGCTATTACAAATAATGCTGCCATCACATATGTGTATATGTTTCTATATAGGCATATGTTTTCATTCCTCTTGGTTGTATACTTAGGAATGGAATTGCTGGGGCATGCAGTAACTAACATTTTGAGAATGATCAAAGTTGTTGATTTTCCAATTTTGCACAATTCCTAGTAGCAATATATCAGGTTCCAATTTCTCTATGTTCTCACCAACATATCTTATCTGACTTTTGGAGAATAGCCAGCCTAGTGAATGTGAAGAGTCACCTCTTTGTGGCTTATATATGCATTTCCCTAAAGACTAATGATGTGTATCTTTTCATGTGTTTGTTTGTTTTTTTGCCAATTATCTTTTTTTGACAAATATCTATTCACATCCTCTGCTCATTTTTAAATTATTTGTGTTTTTATTATTCAGTTCTAACAGTTCTTTATATAAGACCTTCACCAGATACATTATATGATTTGCAAATGTTTTCTTCTATGAGTTATATTTTCACTTATATTCCAATTACCTTTTTCTTTCTTTCTTTTTTTTTTTTTTGGCTTGTGCTTTTGATGTCTTATCAATTCCATTGTTCAGCCAAGTACCATGATGGTTTTCTTCTAAGTGTTTTGTACTTTCAGTTCTTATATTTAGGTATATGGTTCATTTAAGTTAATGTTTGTGTATGATACATGATAGAGATCCCTATTCCTTTTTTTGTATATGCATATCCAGTTGTCCTAGCATCACTTAGTAACCCCCCCGCCATTTTATTCTGTTCATCTTAGTCAAAAATTAAATATTTATAAATATATGGTTTTATCTAGACTCTAAATGTGATCCAATTGATCTATAGCTCTGTGTTTGTAGTGACTATCACATTGTCTTAAATATTGTGGCTCTGGAGTGAGTTTTGATTTTGAGAGGTTATTCAACTTTGTACTTTAAAAAAAAATTTTTTTTTGGTTATTCTGTTTCTCTTACATATCCATATGAATTTAAGAACCAATATTTCAATTTCTTCAAAAAAATTCAGCAAGAATTTGAATAGGGATTGCATCAAATCTCTATATAGATCAATTTGGGTAGGATTACCTATTTTAACATGAAATCTTCAGACCTATGAACAATGGATGTATCTCTACTTACTTAGACTTGAATTTCATTCAGCAATGCCTTGTACTTTTCAGTGTACAAATCTTGCACTAGTTTGTTAAATTTACCCCTAAATATTATATTCTTCTTGGTGCTATTGTAAATAAAAAATTTTTCTTAATTTTATTTTCAGATTTTTCATTACTAATGTACAGAAATATAATAAATTTTGTATATCCATCTTGAAACTGTAAACTTGCTGAATTTATTAGTTCTATATTTTAGTATATTTCTTAGAATTTTATATATACTGTATAAGATTATGTTATCAGCAAGTAGAGACAGCTTATTTCTTCCTTTCCACTCTCGATGCCCTTTATTTATTTATTTTGCCTAATTGCCATGGGTAAAACCAAGTACAATATTTAATAGAGATGGCAAGGGTGTATATCCTTGTTTTGTTCCTGATCTTAGGGATGAGAGGCATTCAGCATTTAGCCATTAAGTATGATCTATTGATCTGACTGTGTCTTTTTTGTAGATATATCAGGTTGAGAAATTTTTGTAGTGTGTAGAAATTGCCTGGTGTAATACTTTCATTCCATAAATAATATTTAATCATAATTTTGAATTTTCAGTGGTTCCCCATAGTTAATTATGTGCATCTTAAATTACCACAATATACTTTAGATTTATACAAACTTAATTTTATATATATATATATATATACATACACAAATAGGTAATATGCAAATTAGGCCAGGACACCATAATGGTCTCGACCAGCTCAGGAGGAGGGGCCTGGCACAGGCCCAGAGCCTGAGAGAACAACATGCGGGGGGGGGGGGGCCAGCCCCCAGCCCCAGCCCCGCGGCCATGGCACTGAGCTGCTGGGGCCAGAGCGAAGACACAAACCCACAGGGTGGCCTGGTTCAATTCTGATCAAGGGCATGTACCTAGGTTGCAGGCTTCTCCCTAGCTGGGGCCCAGGTCAGAGCTCATGCAGGAGGCAACCAATCGAAGTGTGCCTCTCCCATTGATGTTTCTCTCTGTCTTTCCCTCTCTCTTCTATGCTCTCTAAATATCAGTAGAAAAATATCCTCATGTGAGGATAAAAAAAAAAAGGAAGAAAGAAATGTCATATCCTATGAAAGAGACATCTTGAAAATGCCTAAAGAAAGTTGCCATTTTTTCATGGTGAAGGGACTGGAGTTCGTGTTGATGAAAACACCTTGGTGGCTGCGGCAGGCAGCAGTGGCAGCAACAGCGGGGTGATGGGGGTGGCGCCTTCCCCTGATCAGCCTGATTGCCTCCCGCAAAGCTGTCAGTAGGACATCCCTTAAGGGCTCCCAGACTGTGAGAGGGGGCAGGCTGGGCTGAGGGGACCTCCCCCCGCAGTGCACAAATTTTGTGCACCGGGCCTCTAGCAGTGAAATAAAGAAACTTTACTCCTATATAGCTCCATTCCCTCCCTCATTATTTGTTATTCTTATACACGCTTCCTCTATATGTTGCAAACAGTGCATTGTTAAAATTATCTTATATAATCTTATGTCTTGTAAAGAAGCTTAGAGAAAGAAGGAAAGTAAGCATATATTTATAGAGTTTGTTATATTTGCTTTATTTACCATTTCTGGTTTTCTTTATTTTTATTGATTTGAGTTACCATCTTATGTCATTTCCTTACTCCAATACAATTTTGTTTCCATCTTTATTCTTTGTGCTGTTATTGTCAAATACTAGAGGCCCAGTGTACGGAATCTGTGCATGGGTGAGGTCCCTAGGCTTGGCTGTCTATCAGGGCTGATCGGGGCCAGGCCGATCAGGGCTGGGCCGGAGAGGAGGTGACAGTCGCCAGGCTGGGCATGGAAGGAGTGGACACTGGATGCCAACGCCACCATCATTGGCACCCCACCACCACACGGTTCCCCGCTTCCCCCCCTCCTCCTTCCTTTGCCACCACGCTGTCACCATGACTAGTGGGTGGTGGGCCAATCAGCGCCTGCCAACGGGGAGGAGGGATGGGGCATGGGAGGTGGGCCACTGACCCCAAGGAGGAAGCCGGCCCTCGCGCCCCCTGGGAAAGGGACCGTGTCTGCTGCCACCCACCCCTGGGTCCCCCTCCCAGCCCTGGAGCTGGCCCCAATCAGGTGATTGGGGCCTGCTGGCCAGGGGGTTGGGGAACACAGGAGGTTGGCCAACCGCGGGAAGTTGGCTGTGGGAGCGCACTAACCACCAGGGAGCAGCTCCTGCATTGAGCATCTGCCCCCTGGTGGTCAGTGCGCATCATAGCGACTCATCATTCCTATTGTTCTGGTCATTTATATATACAGCTATTACATCTGTATGTTCTAAGCCCAAGAATGCAGTTATGTACGTAGTTTTATAAACTGCTTTTTAAATCAGTTAAGAGAAAAAAGAAAAAAATCAGTAATATTGTCTTTTATAATTATCTATACAATTACACTTATTAATGCTTTTCTTACTCATGTGGATTCAAATTACAGTCTGAAGGTGCTTGCTTTTACTTTGGAAAATGTGCTTAAGTATTGTAAAACAGATCTGATAACAAACAAATTTTTTCATCCTTTGTTTATCTGGGAATGTCTTCATTTCATCTTCATTTTTGAAAAGTGGTTTTGCTGGATATAAAATACTTGGTCTTTAGTTTTTTACTTTCAACACTTTGAATATGTCATTCTACTGCCTCTGGCACCATAACTTCTGCTAAAAAGTCTACGTTAATTTATTGGGTTTCCCTTGTATATGATGAGTCATTTTTTCTCTTGGGGCTTTTAAAATTTTTTCTCTGTATTTTAGTTCAAATATTTTGATTATGATGTATTTGGGTATAAATCAGTTTGCTTAAGTTTCTTGTATCAGTGAGGCTTCCTCCCTTTGTTTTTGAATCTTTGCACAGTTTATGAATGTTTTTAAGTCTTCCAAACACTGTTCTAATTGTTCTTGAGTGTTTACACACTAGTATGTGCACTCACACTTCCCAAATCTCAGGTTTAACTGGAATCCTAGGAGGCTCTTTGTGGCTGCCTCTTTCCCTGGCTCTCTCTATTAAACTTCTAACTGTTCTGTCATTCTGAATGTTTGTAATAGTTGTATAGAACTATGATCATCTTCTTAGTTGATACCCAATAAGATTCCCATTGTTTGCAGCAAACCCCACAATCATGGAATTCTCTATGTTCTGATCCAAATAAGTCAGTCTCCTCAGACAGGGCTATTGAGCCCTTCATCCTTAAATAATGCCTATCTCCCAGCCAGAACCTCTTTGCCACTACATAGGAACTGGGAACAGAAAGAGTAGTTCCTTTATCCCAGAGCAACCTCTCTGCTTTAAAAGTGGGCACTATGGGAAGGTGGTAGCCCTTAATCTTCCCAGATTGCCTCTCTTGTTTTCCTGATGTCGAAATTCTAACCTACGAGTAAAGCTGGGGTAAGAGCAATCAGGTTCCCATGATTTTCAGCCTGCTGTGTCTGGAGTAGAGTTGCATCTCCTATACAAAGGAGCTGGGTGAGTTAAGGGAGCTTTGGTTCTCTTACGACATTCAGTAGGAATAAAGCTTCTGCAACATAGGGTTAGATAAAGAGAAAATCCCTGGTGTCTTGTCCCTTCTAAGTTAAACAATAGCCCTAGTCTAGGTTGTAGTGGAGACCGCGGTATTCTTTTCTATACCCTCTCAGAGTATATCACTCCAAATAGAGTTCTCATAAAACAGAGCTTAGAAGGGGGTAAGGGATAAAGCCATGGTTCAAGTATAATAATCTCTTACTCTTCTTACCAAGATGTAGTATATTTACTGTAATGAATGTTGCTTCATTCGTTGTATGCCCTTAGGACAATTTCAAGAGACTTTAAATAATTGTTTTATTTCTTTTTAAAATAATTTTCTCCTGTTAAGTGATTATTCTGGGGGGAAATTGCACTTCTTATATCATCCTTTCAGAATCCTCAAAACTGGTTTTTCCCAGGCATCATTTCTTGTCCAAACATCCAATGACATTCTGAATCTCTAAAATTTGAAAAATATGTTTTCAATTTTAAGCCTTTACTGTGTTGCCTATTGTTGTTTGTTGGTTTTGTAAATCTAGTCAGATTTAGTATGGTGATATTAGAATTTATAAGTCTGCATTTAAATTTAAGATTCAAGACATTTTTGTGAGCATGGGTTAGTTTGAATCATTTTCTTAAATTTATTAATAAAACCTTTTATGTCCTTATGAGGAAAGACACATTTTGCTCCCGAAGTATAATTTTATTTTACTGGACCATTTTGATAAAAAATGTTGGACAAAAGTGTAATGCTGTATGATTGCTGAGAAAATTGGCTTTAGAACCTAGAAGTTCTGTATTTGGATTCAGAATCTATCCTCAAGACATATCATCTCCACATTTGTGGTTCCATTAAAAACCCTCAACCGTTATTGTTTACTGATTAGATTCTAGTAATTTTAGTAATATCATAGATGACACTGTGATTCTCCTTCCTCAGTTTTTATTACAGAATTTTAGTGTTTTTTATTGCTTTGCATTTCTTTCTTCTTAAAAGACTATGATTATAACGTAAATTGCATTCTATATTTTATATACTTTAATTTTCTATATTTTTGGAAATATACTAACACATTTGTAGTTTTAAAATTATTACTGAAATCAAAGGTAGATTATGAGAACTACATATGCTTTATTTTTTCAAGTGCAATGGGAATTTTCTGGGTTGGAAAACGGATAAAGGAGTCTCTGGAGAACAGTGTAATGCAATAATGCAAAGACGGAGAGAGAATGTTGCAATGTGAGAAATATGGGAAGAAAATGAGGCCAGAGAAGTAGGACAGAAGCAGAGCAGTAAAGGGGCTTGACTTTTCTTGTATATATTTAAATTAATTACTCTTTTATTTCATAGCCAATGTTTGTTTGTTTTTAATGAAATCTTTTATTTTTGTGTGTTTTTTTTTTCTCCCTAGTTATTTTTTTACATTTGAGTCCCTAATCTAACTGGAGTTGATTATTGAGGTGAGAATACAACAGTTTTCTCTTTTCATAAATAGTTATTTTCTACTTTCAATTAAAGAATACTCCCCCTCTTTCACACTTATCTTTCATGCCACCTCTGCCATATGCCAAACTCCATACATGTGTGATTCTGTTCCTGACCTTGTAATTGGTCAATTTATATATCCTTACACTAATACCACACTATGCTAATTACAATAGGTATACAACTCGGTGATAGCATTTGAAGTGGCAAGTGCCTCTTACCCATCCTTCACAGAGGAGCCCAGGCAATTCCTTTCCATATAACATTTTGAATAATCTTTGAAAGTTGCACATTGCCAATATCCTCCCTTTCTTATTGTTTTGATGTTGTTGTTAATCCTCACACGAGGATATTTTCTTTCCCTATTGATTTTTTTAGAGAGAGTGGAAGGGAGGCGAGAGACACACACATTGATGTGAGAGACACATCAATGGGTTGCCTCTCACACGTATCCTAACCAGCGCCAGGAATTGAGCCTGCAACCAAGGTATGTGCCCTTGACCAGAATAGAACCTGAGATCATTCAATCGACAGGCCAACACTCTAACCACTGAGCAAAACAACCCAGGCAATATCCTCCCTTTCTTAATGTTGACTTCTAACAGTGCAATATTAAAATTTTGGTGCACCTATTCTAATAATTCTGCAAACTGCATATTGCAATGTGTTGGGGTTTATTTTTAAAAGTTCTTAAATGCCTTGTTATTTTAGTCTGTGAGCTTCTCCTCCTCAGATACATCAATAATTCTGACAATGCATATTATTTCTTTCCCAATCTCCAGAGAGTGTGGGGTAGAAAATACAGGAGCTCTATGGTAGAGAGCCAAATCAACATAAAACCATATCTATCTCTCACCTACAAAACAACATTTTAAGTAAGTGATTACATTTCCACCTGTCCACCCTCTACAAACACACCTATTAAAATCAATCCCTATCTTCTCAGTTTCCTGTATTTCTCATTTCATACAGGTCTTTCTTTTTCCTATTTATTCTTCACTCAGTTCTTAATAAATATGTAGATATTACCATTTACCTATCACCTTTTACTACATTAGGCCCATCCAAAACGGCATGGCGCTGCTCATTAAAGTCATTGGTCAATCAATGCCCTCTTGAGCCTGCTGCTCTTGCTGATCTGGTCAGGCTTCCTTCCTTAACACCTATTTCCTTAAGTGGCAAATGAATAACATGACTTTTCTAAATTTTGTATTTCTGAAATTAGAATAATCTACATCTCTCTCTCTCTCTCTCTCTCTCTCTCTCTCTCTCTCTCTCTCTTTCTCTCTCTCCTCTCTCTAAGAGATTTGACTTTGCCACAAATCCAATTGGAGCACATTTTCTAAATCAAATGCATAATCAGTCACCTATGAGCTCTATTTAGGGCTAAAAATATGTCTACATCAGTGATGGGTAACCTTTTGAGCTTGGTGTGTCCAACTTCGCCAAAAAACTGAGCATAACTCGGGTAGTGTGTCACTTTGAGGAAAAAACATTATTTCGCAAATGTCATCAGAAATGGCTACGCATGTCAGTGCTGACACGCGTGTCATAGGTTCGCCATCACTGGTCTACATTATTATTGTACACTCAAAATAAGTTTTTAGGAAAGGACCACCAAAATATATTTTCCCATACCTGTCCCTGATTCCTTCTTATACCAATTTTATGAATGGTACTAGGGGCCCAGTGCATGAATTCATGCACCTTGAAAGGAACTGTGGGTTGCAAGGCTGCAGTAGGCACAGGGGCATCCTCTGTGCTGCCGCCCGGTCCCTCCCACTGTGGCCCCTGGTCCCCTGTCCCCTGTCTGCCAGCAGAACTGCTCCTGCCGCCACTGCTCCCATGCGCTGAGAGCACTGGCCCCGCTCACACCCACTGATGGCACAGAATGATTGGGGCCAGTGCCAGCAGCGGGTGTGAGTGGGGCCGGTGGTGTCAGTGGGTGCGAGCAGCGGCTGCTGCCCCGATCATTCCACAGGAGTAGGTGGAGAAGCACTCAGGGGAGATCGGGGCTGACAGCCACCACTCGCATCTGCTGAAGGCTCCAAGCAGCGGTGTGAGTGACTGCTCCGGTGCCAGCTGCGGGTGGGAGCAGGGCTGGCGCTGGCACTGGGTGTGAGTGGTGGCTCTGGCACCAGCAGCCGGTGTGAGCGCCGGGTGGGACTGTGGCGTGCAGGAGCAGAGAATTTTCAATAACCACCAGAGGCTCACCCTGATGACAGCGACCAGCGCCTTCCTTGGTCTGGTGCCTCAGCTCACCTGCTCCACTATCCCACCGTGGCCAATGCCCGCCATGTTCCATGCACGCCCCCTGGTGGTCAGCAAACGTCATAGCAAACCGATTATTCAGTTGTTCGGTTGTTCCACCGTTTAGTCTATTTGCATATTAGCCTTTTATTATATAGGATTATGACTCGATTACAAAAATGGAACAAAATTATGACAGAATTTGAAACATTAAAACATTTGCTGTTCCACATTTTCATTTGTTATTAATTTTGCAAAAAAAAAAAAATGCTAAGGTGAATTAAATCACTCAGCCTCCTTTCCAGACTCATACTAGAATGTCTTACTATACAGCAAAGGGTGGGATGCTATACATTTCATTTTACAGACATCTTGCAGCAAGGATTCTGGATGCAAATAAGATTCCATAATAAAATGCAATTTCAAGACAAAGTACAGGTATAGGCCATTGCATCAGTTTCCTAGGGCTGCTGCAACAGTACCAAAAACTGAGTGGCTTAAAGGAACAAAAATGTATTGTCTCACATTTCTGGAGGTCTCACAGTCCAAAATCAATGAGTCGACAGGATCATGCTCCTTCTGAAGGCTGTAGGGGAGAACCTTTTCCTGACTCTTTCTAACTTCTGGTAGTGACTATCAATTCTCAGTGTCCTTTGGTTTACAGAAGCATCAATCTGATCTCTGCCTTGATCTTCACATGGCATTCTTCCTGTGTCACTTCCATTGTTTTCCTTCTGTGCATGTGTGTCTCTGTATCTAAACATTCCCTTTCGAGCCCTAGCTAGTTTGGCTCAGTGGATAGAGTGTCAGTCTGTGGACTGAAGGGTCCCGGCTTCAATTACAGTCAAGGGCACATGCCCAGATTGCGGGCTCCATCCCCAGTAGGGGTAGTGATGATTCTCTTTCATCAATGTGTTTCTATCCCTCTCTCCCTTCCTCTCTGAAGTCAAGAAAAATATATTTAAATATAAAATAAAATAAAATGACTGCAAATTCCCCATAGTGTCTGATATTTCAGAAAGTCAAGCAAAGAAGGGTCAGAAAGAGAGAGAGATTCCAGCTGTCCCAGCAACGATGTCTGTCCCCAGTGAGGAGTGAGGAGGCATGTCTCCCATTTAAAAAAATAATAAACAAACAAACAAACATTCTCTTTTGAACCCGGTTGGTTTGATTCAGTGGTTGAGCATTGACCTATGAACTAGGAGATCACGGTTCCATTCCCAGTCAGGACACATGCCTGGATTGCCGGCTCAATCCCCAGTAGGGGGCATGCAGGAAGTGGCCTATCAATGATTCTATCTCTTCATTGATGGTCCTATCTCTCTCTCCCTCTCCCTTCCTCTCTGAAATAAATTTAAAAAATATATTTAATAATAAAACATTTCCTTTTGATAGACACTAATTATGTTGGATTAGGACCCACCCTAATGACCTCATCTGACTACATCTGCAAAGACCCTATTTCCAAATAAGATTACATTTTGACTTCAAATGCCCTTTAATTGGACTTCAATCTACTTTTTTAGGAAACATACAATTCAACCCATCTTCCTGACAGTTTGGCTGGTTTTAACAAGCAAATAAGGTTATAGAGACATAGGATATTCCTATATCATATGTATATATAACCAGTCAGTTTGTAAGTATTGAGAGAAAGTTGCACCAGTGACTTCCTAATTCTGGGATCATAATTATAGCTAAGTGTTCTTGAAATCAAAAATTTCAATTGCAGTCTCAAAGGGAATAATAACTATGGCAAGTAAGTTATGCAGCATTCTAAAAATCACTAGTGTAGACCCAGCCTAGATCTTGTTCCTATTTACTTAATTTTTATATACACCTAATTCACTGAAGGTTACTTTTACCTACATTGAATACTGACTAATATACACAACAAATTTTCTATAATCTTCAGATTCATTTTAGGCATAAAGTATACCATCAAGTGTGCTTGTGTGTGGCTCCTTAAATGTTATGTAACATGATGAGTGGGTAACCTATATAATTAATGCAGTTTGTACTGCAGCAATAGCAGCAGCTGGATTTTTCAAAAAGCCAAGTTCAATAAAAACTACCACTTGTATCATTAAGGTCCTCCCCGATACAACAATCTTAAGTATCTACAAGACACATCTTACATGCAAGATTTTTGGTCATCCTAGGAGCAGTTGGAAATGCATTTTTCATTTCATAGGATTTGCAAAATCCTTTTATCACCTCAAAATTACTTGTGGAACACACAGACTTCCAAGTGTTAAAAGTTAGTCTCACAATTTTTTTTGGTATGTAGTACAATTTGGTTTATATATAAAATTAAAATTACAGCCAGTGTTGATTTAGTGGTGGTCTCATCTCAAAATTAATCATGAAAATCCCTGGTCCTGTAGTCCTGAACTATCTTTTGAGGTTGTGAAGGCAATTTTGCCTCAAAACAAGAAATCAGCAGGAATTCCATTGTTATAGTATTTTAATAGTATTATTGTGCTAAAAACTATTGTGGCAAGCACAATTTTGTGGCTGATATTTCCTTGTTTGCTTTTCTATAGTCAATATCTCTATTTACATACACAGGAAAAATGTTATTTATTCAAATAACCCTGAAGTGTAAGAAAGGCCTTTGCTCAGCTCTTTTGTTTCTACCTGTTTTCTCTGATCATAAATCTCTGCTGACATATTATTACACATGTCAATGTAAAAATATATGAACATATCATTTAGACAAGTGTAAACCTATCTTTTAGACCCTTTGTGAATCTCTCAAGTTCATGCTACTAAAATGAACCAAGTTCTAATTCCCTTCTAATTTCAGGTCATTATAGTTGTTCTTATAGTTGCTCTTATTTTTCTGCCTTTGTCATATGAGAAAACAGAAAAGTAAACTTGAGTTTTACTGTTAAAATAAATTAGCAAAATTCAATCTTATTCCCAGCCCATTGAGGCTTAATTAAAATACATATATGAATCGATCAATCCCCTGATTAGGAAACATTAAGTGTAAATGTATGAAGATAAAACTCTTCTTTCTCTTGTCAAAATGGAAGCCTATACCCCCACTGATTCCCACCCATAGCAGAAATGCCTTTTATATTCAAGATTTATATTAATTATTTTCAAGTGTTATAGAAAGAAAACATATATACTAAAAATCCAAAATCTTATAATTACATTGTATTTTAACTATGTTGCTGGAAAGAAATTTAACACAGATATAACTCAGATCAAAAGACTTATTTTCTACATAAAAAATGTATAATTGTATTTTACACAAATAAAATGATGACAGCCACCAAAGTGAAATACATAACAGCTGGCATATATAAAAGATAAAATAGGATACAGGTTGTTTTGAGGAAATTTGAACAAGAAACAATTGAAAATAGCAAAGAAATTGAAATATATCATCAGTGTTAGAAAACATACATAAAAGTTATTTCAAAATAAGATGGAAAAATATAATCAGATTAAATATTGTGAAATACAGATTCCATAGTTCTGTAAGTATTACTGAAATTTCTCATTTCATACCAAGGAGCACTCACTTATTCTTTAGTCACTGGATTTCCATTGCCTTACCCTAAAAAATAAAATAATAACTATGGTACTAAAAAATGTGTGTTGCCTCTTCCTAACACCAATTGTAAAACCTCAATATCTAGTCACACAATCCTATATAATAAAGAGGTAATATGCAAATTAACCCTTACACCCTCACAAATGGCTGCCTATGACCAGGCCAGCAGGGGGGTTAGTGAGGGACAACCAAATGACAGAACAAGCAGGCTGCGTGGGGTGACCAGGCCGGCGGGTGGGGAGGGGAGCAGTTAGGGCGACCAGGCCAGCAGAGGGGGCCAGTTGGGGGTGACCAGGCCAGCAGGTGGGGGGGGGCAGTAAGAGGCGACCAGGCCAGTGTGGGGGGAATTAGGGGTGACCAGGCAGGCAGGCAGGTGAGCGATTAGGAGCCAGCAGTCCAGGATTGTGAGAGGGATGTCCGACTGCCAGTTTAGGCCCGATCACGGGGACATCCGGCAATCAGACATCCCCCAAAGGGTCCTGGCTTGGAGAGGGTGCAGACTGGGCTGAGGGGACCCCCCCCCCCATGCACAACTCCTCCCCCTGTGCATAAATTTCATGCACCAAGCCTCTAGTATATTATAACTGCCATGTGGTGAGACCCCTCACAATAGCTTGCAAACTTATAGGGATAGCAGAGGTATGTATACAGATGCAAAATAGAGGCAGACACACACATATAGAAAACATTAAGAAAGTTCATAGAAAAGATTCCTCTTTGGTGCACAACTAGGGAAGAGCACAGCAGCCACTGTGAGAGGGGTATGAAATAGCACAAAAAATGAGTTGCAAGAGTTTATTAATATGTTAGTAAAAGGTCTTAATATTCCAGGTGAAGCAGTACATGAAGGTAGGCTATGATTACTTAAAGATATACTAGTATAGTTTAAACCAAAGGACAAGCACTAAAAAACATTTTTAAAGAATTATAAACAATGTCATTGAATGACAAAAATGCTAAATTAACCCACAAACAAGAAGATAAGTAAAAAAAAAAAATAGATTAAGAAAATATGGAACAAGATATGGTTAAGACTTAGATAAGTGTTGCCAGGGGTTGTGAGGGGAAGGGGTTGACTAAAAAGGGGTAGCAAAGGAAACTTTTGGGTGACAGAGCTTCTCTCTTTGGTATTCTCAGCATTTAAAAAACAAAAAACAAAAAAAAACACACCCATAAAATGATATACCATCAAGACTAAATTTTACTGCAGGCAAATTTTAAATTATCTACCAGGCTGTGAAAAGAACTACAGCTGGAATACAGAGTGTGGCAAATGCAACTAACTGTAATTCAAATAAATGACATAACCACACCAAAGTGATTGGGAAGAAATGAGTTGACTTAAGTGACCTTGGAAATCATTGATTTGACTGAATATTGTAATACTAAAAACAAGAAAGAACGGTAACTTGTGGTAACGGTAACTTGTGGTAACACAAACACTGTGGTAACTTGTTTTCTCACAGTAGTATGAGTTAATAATTCTGAAATTACTTTATTTGTATACTAGGTTAAACAATAGGAAAATACATTATTGATATTGATAGCCAGGTTTCTCACTGTTGAAAGAGTTACAAATAAGTAAAGGTCAATTGCTAGATTGAACCCTGGGATATTAGATTAGAATCAGAGGTATCAGTGTGAACTCCTGGAGCTTTTTTTTTTTTTCTTTTGGAGAAGGAAGTATTTTTTAATATCTAGTCAGATAGATTGACACATAAATAAATATATGTGTATATCTGTACATGGCTTGGTAGATATATAGACATTTCTTAGCCTTGTCTGCACAAAGCATTAATACCTCAATAGCAGTATGCACATGTAGTATCTAAGATCTTGGTTTATAAATACTATTTTCCAATAAAAGGAATCAGGTTTCTTAGAGAAGTGATTGGTTCCAGGGCTGAGGCAAGGAAAATCCAAGATAAGCCTGGAGCACCTAAGAGTCTAGAAAGTAAGGAAGTGTTCAACAAAGGAGGGAAAGGATGAGAATATATAAAAACCACACAGGAGGTAACAATGAAAGAGGACTTGAGTCTAAAATAGAAAAAAAATTGAGCAAAAAGGATAGTATTGGATTATAATCTATAATAATAAAAGCATAATATGCTAATTAGACCAGACAGCTGAATGACCTTCCAGGCATCATTCTGGACATCCTTCCAGATGACCTTCTGGATGAAGCTACGGTGGTGGGGGCCGAGGCAGAGGCAGCTGCCATGGTGGGTAGGGGCCAAGGCAGAGGCAGTTAGGGGCAATCTGGCAGGCAGGCAAGCAGTTAGAGGCAATCAGGCAGGCAGGCAGAGTGGTTAGGGGTGATCAGGTAGGCAGGTGAGCAGTTAGGAGAGATCAGGCAGGCAGGCAAGCAGTTAGGGGTGATCAGGCAGGCAGGCAGGCAGGCGAGCGGTTAGGAACCAGCAGCCCCAAATTGTGAGAGGGATGTCCAACTGCTGGTTTAGGCCCCATCCCACATGGATTCCTGCAGGATCGGACCTAAACCAGTAGTTGGACATCCCCCAAGGGGTCCCAGATTGCGAGAAGGTTCAGGCCAGGCTGAGGGACACACCCCTCCTGTGCACAAATTTCATGCACCAGGCCTCTAGTAAAATAATAAATATCCATAAGTCCTTAGTGACATAAATAAATGATTGATATAATAAAGGGGAAGCAGGAATAGCTTTTCCTAATAGAAGCATTCAAAGTAATAAATATAGAAAGAACTAAGAGAATAGAATATAACCATTAGAATAATAAGATCTACTCATGAAAGTTTAAGAAGAAATAAGATATTTGCTGAGTCTCAAAGCATTTCCTCCAAATACTTACTAATTAAGAAAGAAAATTTAGTACCTTTATGAATATACCAACTTAACCAAGTGATCACGGTTAACATAACAGTGTTAAATCCTATCAAGATTATGGAACCCCTGTTCTATTGCACTAACAAAGCCACATCACTACTACAAAGGCAAACCTAGAAATGCATAACCTAGACCTAATTAAGAAAAAATTCAGACAAACCCAAATGACAAACATTCTACAAAATACCTGAGCATTAGACTTCAAAACTCTGAAGTTCATGAAAATCAAGGAATGACTGAGAAACTGTCAGGTACCCAAGGAACCTAACTAAAGAGATGACCACTAAATGCATTAGGGATCCTAGATTTAATCATGAGACATAAAAAAAAAAAATGACATTAATTGAGAAACTGGTGAAAATAAAATGAAGTATGTAATTTAGAAAATAGCACTGATAATTGTGTTATGATTATACAAGCTGTTAACTTTAGGGGAAGTTGAGTGAAGAGTAAATAGAAACTCTGTATTTTTATGCATAAATCTAAATTATTTTGAAATAAACAGTATTTAAATTAGATGAAACAGAATTCTAGGTATAGTAAGGAGAACAAACTATCACAAGCAAAAATCTAAAACACACAGTCAATCTTCCAAAATAGCCAAGAATTCCTGAATTCTGAATCTTGAAGTGTGTGAATTGTATTTCATTAATTCTAGAACTATTGGATTTTCCATAACTATCTTGGGTTTCCCCTGCTCCAGTTCTAGAATCAACCACTTTTTCAAGGAACCCGGAGTATATTTTTCCCAAGTCAAGAGTCTGAAGGGATGCTAGATGTATTTCTATTGGTGGCCAACCAGTAGCCAACATATATTTCGCTTCCTTTAAAAAAAGGATTGGAAAAATAAATATGATAGGGTGAGAAAAGATATATAACTAAACAAAATAAGAAAGGAAAATTACAACTATTACATCCCAGATACATAGACATAAAGGAAGAAATAAGTCATATCCAAACAATATTCACCATCTTCTATCCAAAACCTTCAGTGAACCTATGCTGCATTCTGGCACAAGACCAAGCTCTTAAGTAGGACTTTCAATACATTGCATGATCTGGTCCTAGGGCTTTCACTAGTATTCCCCAAGGCTTTCGTGCACATACACTGTACTCCAGGCATGCCGGACCTTACCCCATGTTCCTCGCTTTTGTGCCCTTACTTGCACTGTTTCCTCTACATGGAAACTTCTCTGCTGATCAATAAACCACTTGTTCCCCACCACATGCCGTTTCCTATATTAATGCCATCTCTACCTCATTTGAAGGTAGTTTCTTTCATTTTCTATTTTTGTTCTTGTATCTTGCCTATCCCACCCAATACATATTTCCTTAGAGACAGAAAGAGACTTTTACCTACTCACCTTTACATCCTCAGAGTAATCAATATCATTTTTACCATGTAAGATATTCCTTTAATAAATAATTATAGAATAATTTAAAGAAATATCCAGAACTCAAGCTTAAAAACAGTTATAAAATAATAAACATTTCTACCACAGATTCCCTCACTCCAAAACAGTCTTATATTTTCTTGATCATGAATTTGTGCAAGGAAACATCACATTATCATTTCAGTGAGAATGGCTCTCTCCCCAGTAAATTCTGTTGCTAAGGGAATTGCTAGCCAAATTTTAAAACAGAAGGGCCCAGTTGGGGGAGTTTGCTGATGATTTCCAATAGCCACAGCAGGAGTTATTTTCTTTTTCCTTTGTCCCTGGGGAGAAAAGTACTGTGGAGTGGAGAAAAGTGGCCTTAATGTAGGGCCCAAGCTGAGAGAATTTGCCTCAACTTACATCCAAGCCAAGGGATGCAGGTACACCTTCTTTGATGCAGTAGGGAAGGTGGGGCCTATCTGACAGGAAGATGCTTCCAAGAAAGCTCACAGTGCTGGCTGAGGGGTTTTTAACTGAGTCCTGTTTTGTGCCCAGAGAATTTGTGGTGGGAGGGTGGGTAGACAGAGCAGGGCTCTTGGAAACAGTAGATAATTGAGCACGCACTGCTGTGAGACAGTGGTACTGGACAGGGACCCAGCAGGCTTCCTCTGGAGATTAAAAATAGGACCCAGAAAAGAGCCCACAACTCTGCTCCCTTCCCTGCAAGAACCACTCTCTGCTCTCTTCCCCTCTGAGACCTCGCTCAGCCCTCAGTAATCTGCCTGAAGCCCAATCCAGGGCTCAGTGCTGCATGGGGATAAGCAGCAGCACACTTCTGTTCTGCTCCCCGTCTTGCTTCTGCACCAGGGACCATATCACTAAAAGTCATTTTTAAACTAGTTTTATCTGGAAAATTACAAATGCACAGAAAAGTGCATAAAGTATAAAAGTATGCCATAAAAATCCTAGAAAAAAATAGGCAGTAAAATCTTGGGCATCTCTCATAGCAATATTTTTGCTGATATATCTCCTCAGGCAAGGGAAACAAAGGAAAAGATAAACAAATGGGGCTACATCAAAGTAAAAAGCTTCTACACAGCAAAAGAAATCATCAACAAAATGTAAAGGGAACCCACTGAATGGGAGAACACATTTGCCAATGATACATCTGCTAAGGGGTTAATTGCCAAAAATATAAGAACACATACAACTCAACACCAGGAAGACAAACAATCCAATTAAAAATTGGATAAAGGCTCTGAATGGACACTTCTCCCAAGAAGATATGCAGATGGCCGACAGATATATGAAAAGATGTTCAACATTACTAATCATCAGAGAGATGCAAATTAAAACCACAATGAGATATGATCTCTTACCTGTCAGAACAAGTGCTGTTGAGGATGTGGAGAAAAGGCAACCTTGTGCACTGTTGGTAGGAATGCAGATTGGTGCAGCCACTGTGCAACACAGTATGGAGTTTCCTCAAAAAAATAAAAAATCAAACTACCTTTTGACCCAGCAATCCCATGTCTGGGAATATATTCTAAGAATCCTGAAATACCAATTTAAAAGAATATATGCATCTCTATGTTCATAGCAGTGTTATTTACAATAGACATGATACTGAAGCAGCTCAAGTGCCCATCAGTAGATGAGCGGATAAAAAAAAGCCATGGTACATTTACATAATGGAATACTACATGGTCATAAAAAAAGAAGGAAATCTTACCTTTTGTGGCAACATGGATGGACCTGGAGAATATTACGCTAAGTGAAATAAACTTAGCGTAATATTCCAGAGCAGGGCTCTTGGAAACAGTAGATATTGAGCACGCACTGCTGTGAGTTAGAGAAAGATAAATACCATATAATCTTACTTATATAGGGTGTCCCAAAAAATGTATACATACTATAACAGCTGGTAACTCACTTAATTTTCACTCCTTTTCAGGTTTAACTGATTTGAAATAATGGGTGAAGTCAGACTAAGCTTTGAACAAAGAAAATTTATCCTGAAGTGTCACTAGACTTTTTTTTGTGGGGATACAGAAAAGATAAAGTTTATGGTACAAAACCAGCAACAGTTGATGGATTCAAGGCGCACAACTATGGAGCAAAATGATTCTTGATATTTGCAATTCCATTGCTTCCCATTATCAGCAATGCCTGGTCCAGAATGGTCATCTGCTTGAAAATAGCATATTTTTGCACTGTCAGAGGGGAGAGGTGTGGAGGGGACTGAAAGAAGGTGAAGGAGTCCTGGCCTGTGTACTCAGTGGTTAGAGTGTCTCCCACACACTGAAGGGTCTCAGGTTTGATTCCCAGTCAAGGGCATGTACTTGAGTTGGGGGTTCACTCCCTGCCCTCCATCGGGGGGATTGCAGGAAGCAACCAGTCAATGTGTGTCTCTCACTTCAATGCCTCTCTCTCTCTCTCTCTCTCCTTCTCCTCTCCCTTCTCTCTCTCCCTCCTTCCTTCCTTCCCTTCCGCCCTCTTCCCCCTATCCCTCCCTATGACTGTCTCTGAAAAGCAATGGAAAAAATATCCTCTGGTGAGGATTAGAAAAAAAGGAAGGTGAAGGGATTAGCCAAAGAACATATATGCATAGCCCATAGACACAGACAATAGTGTGCTAAGGGCTAGAGGGAAGGGGGACGGGGTGCTGGGTGGAAGTAGGAAAAGAGGGGGCAGGGAAATGGGGAGATCTGTAATAGTGTCAAGACAATGGAGTCAGCATGAATGGAATCAGTGCCCTTATAAAAGGGACACCAAAGAGATCCCTAAGCTCTGCCACCATGTAAAGACATGGCAAAAATGATGCAGTCTATAAACCAGAAAGTGGGCCTCCACCAGATGCTGACTATCCTGGAGCCTTTATCTTGATCTTGGACCTCCCAGCTTTCAGAATTGTAAAAAAAAAAAAAAAGTTTGTTGTTTATATGCCATCCAGTTTATAGTATTTTTTGTTATAACAGCCCAAACAGACTAAGACAGGACTTCATCTCTCCCATAGACAATGAAAGTCATGTCCTGACTATTCTCCCTGATGCTTTCTTTATGCTAAATTGACTTTTAAAATCCATGGGTTTCCTTGCCTCAGTACTTGTCACTACTATACTGTACACCAGTCAGGCCTGCCTGTATATTAACTCATTAAATCTGTGCAAATGCTCCCATCTATAGATATTATTATTCCCAATTTTCAGATGGGAAAACTGAAGGTTATGTGACCTACATCACTAATAAGTGGGAAATGCACGTCATTTTATTATGCTGCACAGCTTTCTAGCTGTCACTGTCAAACAAGCAGACAGAGAAGAGGAAGGAGAGGATGGATCAGATTTTCGCTGTGGTAGCAGGGTAACCATTTTAAGAGGGGCAATTTGAGAAGTGGTACATGGACACTAAGAACTCAATTACTTGGGGGTATAATTAAATGAGTTCTGTGGAATAAGGTGGCAGCAAGGGTACACGGGTGGCACAATTCCTTGCACATGCCATATTATGTGAAATTGCCTGTTGTTGAGATTGCTGGGAGAAGGGGCTGGCAGTGGGCATATCTAATAATATCAATGGGATGTATAGTTGGACATGCCTTTAATACATAAATGAGAAAAAATATGCTCATGGATAGTTTAAATGTTAAATATGATAGAAGGTTCCTCCATTTTCGAGAGCCAGCAGGTAGCCTGTCAGAGCCCATCAGGAGTGTGACAGCTGTGAGTCAGACAAGAGGCTGGCGAGGGGAAGTGTGATCTGAGAGAATACAGCTCTCAGATGAAGAATAGCCTCTTCAGAGATTTTCAAAAAAGCAAAGCATTGTGGACAAGTAAAACCATCTAAACAGGGAGTCTGATGAGCATAAAAGATTGGACATGTTTCTGGCAGACATTATGTGAGAGAATTAAACATAGAAAATAAGAATAAGTAAATATATGATAGAATTTGTTAGGTTACTGTGGCTTATGTCTTTGACTCAAGATATATTTTCAAATATTTACTATTAATTTACTGTCACTATATTATCAAAGCATTAATAATCTATTAGCAAAACATTAATAACAAATCTATTTAGAAATAAATACTTCTCAGAATCCTGATAAAGTTAACACTGTAGCCAGTTAACAAATTTGAAGATGTGATTATACATCCACTCACTTAATGGCAGGGCCATGCAATGATGAGCTCTTAGAAAGGGTGTTAAAAGTATTACTAGGTGTTGTTTCCAACACCCTTGAATTCTTGCCACTCTTAAAGGAATACTTTCTTTCTACCCATTATTCTCTGTAATAAAAGAACTGGAACAAAATTTTAAATAGCAGATAATCCAGTTTATTTTTAATATTTGGTCTAGAAATCCATTACATGATTTTCATCATAATAACTTTATACTTCTAATTAATTTTAGTCCCTTATTACTTGGTTTTAAATAAAAGAGATAAAAATGATGTACAAAATGTTATCTGTTTTCTATTTCCCTAACTGAGAAATGTTCAGCTGAATATATTCTGCCTGAAAATAGTCATTTTTGTGTTTTAAAATTCTCTGCATCCCATCACCAGAGCTGGGAAACTGTAAATTCCTCATTGCCCATGGCTTTGTTCATCCTCTCAGTCAAAGTTCCCTCCCCCTATTCCTGCCCCAGAAGGCACGAGCCCTGTCTCTCCCCAGGCAGGTCTAGGTTGGCAGCTTCTCTTTGCTCTACAGCCCTTCACTTCCTGCGCTCCCATCTTTGCATCCTCTGAGTTCCTCTACAGAAATAACACAGACCAGGTACTTCCACAGACTGGTAGACTGGTACTTCTAGAGAAATTAGGTTTCCCAGAGAAACCTAAAATTGGAACTGAGGGGTTTGGGCTTGCTTACCTTGTTAAGCAAATGCTGAGATGTGAGTGAATACAAATTATATAGCTGGTCCCAGGGGAGACGGACAGACAAGCCAGCCTTTGGCAGGATGGGAGGTAGTGTTGCCATCTTGGACATACTATTTTTTTGATAAGAAAAGTCTTAGAGGAAGTTATTGTGGCCCCAACTGTGTCACAGGATAGGTAGGAAAAGTGTTGCTGGATTCAACCGATTATGCTTCAAGGCAATTGCTTTCTGAGCATGAGTGGGGAACTGGATAACGTCTTACTTTTGTTAAGTATTAGTACATCTCTGTAGTATGTGCCCTTCCTCAGCCTCTAATGACCATGTTCATGTGAACCTGCTCTGGATAAATACAGGAAGATCCGGCTGTGAAATATAAGTTATAGGTGGAATGGCGGCTCGTTGGTAGGACTGATGTCCATTGGTAGACAAAACAGAGAACTAATTGTTCCTAAAGAGAGAAGACAGGACAGCATGGCCAGAGGCACAGAATGTGTTATTAGTGCTGACTCAAATGACAGAGCAGTGAAATCATAGGGCTCTGGAACCCAGGGCAATCATCAGGGAATAACTTTGCATGAGAACCTACCCACACAAAGCCGTCATAGATGTCAGAGAATTAATTCTTCCACAATGGCTATACCATTTGATTTGTGGATTACCTCAAAATGTTTTTGAATAATACAGAAGAGAGATAAATATATAAAGAAAATGAAAACAAAAGAAACAAAAAAATGAAGGAAAGAAAGAAGGAATATAGGAAACATTGATCAACATACAAGAAAAAGAAAGACAGACATAAAGACAAAGACAAAGAAGGACGGAAAGAAAGTGGGAGGGAGAAAACGTATAAAGGGTTTATTACCATGTTTATTATACTTTTTGTAAAATTTCTACATTTTACATGTAATGACTCTAGAGATAGGTACTATAATTATCACAATTTTATATATGGAGAAACTGAGCCTTAAGGATGTTAACAAAACTCATCAAGTTCACACACCTGGTAAGTAGTGAAGCATAGCTCCAATCCACAAAAATTAATTCTGGTAGAAACAAAGTGAAAAAGTATGCTCTCTAATAGAAGTTCTGAATGCACAGAGGAGGAAGCAGGGTTAATAACATAATCTCAGTCTATTCCCTGGGACTCTTGCAGCCAATTATAGGTTAGGGCACATTTGGTTGTCTTGGTTCAAGTTTATATGCTAATCAATTCTGTTATTTAACTCACTGCATGATAATTTCTGGGTCTAAAATATTTACTACCTATCCTCCATTGTACATAAGGTGTTACATTTGGGTTTAGAAAGACTTTCTATAGTATATTGTTGCATTAGTTTGGTAATCCTTGGTAAATACACCTACTAACTGATTCATACTTGTCACTCAACAACTACCCATTATATATCTTATGTCTAAATTATTCAATTGAAATAGATGACACCATAAGCAGAGCTCTGTTTTTTGTATTTTTATCATATTTATGTACATGGAAAAAAGGAAAAGGAACAAAAATGTATACCATGAGATAGATGTAAGTATCTCTCCTACTACTGTCTCAGCCATTCAGTCAACTTTCCTAGAGGCAACTGATATTTCCATTTTTTAGTATAGCCTGCTGAAGATATTCAATGCATAGGCAAGCATGTGGAAATGCAACTATAGAAACACACACATGAATGATGACATTCCTATTCTAAGTCTTTTTTCATCTACCTATAAATAGGAATGAATAGATGATAGATAGATAGATAGATAGATAGATAGATAGATAGATAGATAGATGATAGATAGATAGATAGATAGATAGATAGATAGATAGATAGATGATACATAGGAAATTATTTCATACTAATATAGACAGATCTGTCTCTTTCCTTTTATTGCCAACACAATATTCCATTTAATGGGCATAGTATTACCATTAATTTCTTGATCACTCCCTGTTGATAGGTAGGTTGTTCCCATCCTGTGCTATTACAGACCAATGTTGTAATGCATATCTTTGTATGGTGTCATTTGGGATATATGTTTAAGAGCCAAGCCAGTTGTTTTTTGTGAATTAATTTTTATGTCCTTTAACCATATTTCTGTTGGGCTGTGGGTTAGGGTGGCCTTGAGGAACTGTATGAGATTCACTTCTATATGACTGGTTCCCCTGGAATGACAGTGAATAATCTTTGCAGCCTGTATGGAACATCATTGTTGGTCATTCTCTGTTCATTTGCATGTATTCTTTAAAAATTATGAAAATTCACATTTTATACCTGACATATATGGGAAATATCTCAGGTAATCAATTGTCTTTTGACTTTATTGATTTTGTGTTGTTGAGTTTGCTTCTTAAATTTTTAGGAAATCTAGTGTATCACTCTGATTTTAGTGGCTCCAGGATTTTGTGTCATATTTTAGAAAGCTACTCTGCTTCAACAATGTAACTATAACTGTTATATTGGCTTCTATAAATTTTATTTTTATATTTTAGTGTTTGATGTAACTGGAATTTCTTTAGATGTAAGAAGAAAATAATGTTTTTCTACAAGATTACTCAGTTGTCCCAAAACCATTTACTAAATAAACATGTTTTTTCTACAATTAGATGCACTTCATCTCTAAAATACTATAAATTTGCCTACATTGTAGCTATTTCTGGAATTCCTTTTCTATTCAATTGATCCATCTGTTCACACATGAGTACCATCCTGTCTTAATTACAGTAGTTGCAAAATTGTTTTCCTGTGACTCTTCTTTTTATGCTTTTCTTGGTTATTTTTTTCTTAATTTTTCTATGAGTTTTAGAATCACCTTGGTCAGGTCTTAAAATGGGGCCTGTTGGTATTTTAGGGGAATTATAATATTTTATTTATATATTAATTTAAGAAAAAATGACATCTTTGTGTGACTGAGTTTTCCTATGCAAAAAAAAGGTAAGCCTTCTCATAAATTTGAATTATATTTTGCAACTGTCAGTAATGTTTATATATCTTTCTTCTTGAACATTTCATCTTAAATTTATTACTATAATTTTGTTATTTTTGTTGTTGCTATTATAAATAAGATCTTTTAAACCATCATTATTTTTCTTACTGTCTCTGTTTTTCTATAGGAAGGCAACAGATTTTAGTACATTAATTTTATAATATGAAACCTTACTGGTTTTTATTTATAGTGGTTTTTGGTTAATTATATTAAATTTTCAAGTAAACAATTATAACTTCTATAGATAATTATATTCTTATGATTTTTATTTGTATATATTCTGCTTCTTTTTCTTGTCTATTTACATTCTTATTGCCTGAGGGAGGGAAAACATTTAATAATCTGGGAGTTAATGAACATCCTTGCTTTATTCCTAATGTTAGTAGAAATTTTTCTAGTATTTCACCAATAATCATGATGTTGCTTTTTGGTGTGAGATAAATATATTTCTAATTAAAGAATTGTGTGTGTTTTTGTCAATAAATTTTCTCAACTGTCTTTCCATCATCTAAGATGACATGAGTGTTCTCTTGCAATGTATTAAGATGGTGATTAATACTTAGATTATCTAATACTGACCCATCTTTCTATATGTGAAGTTCCATTTGGTCAAGGAGTATTGCTATTTTAATATCTTCAGAATATCTCCTTAGTTAATATTTCCTAGTAGAATGCCACTTGGTTTTAATACTCAAACTTTATAAAACCTATATATTTCTCAGTGTAATGTTTTTCAGCTGATGTTTTTATAGAAAACTAGACAGCTCCAAAATTCAATGCATCATATCTAACAAAACGATGTGCAGAAAATCCTCAAGTTACATTTCACATAAAATTGGCATGACAGTGAATGTCAATAAGAAAGATATGTATGACAGCAATATAGGAGATATTTCTTTTAAAAATAGCCTTTTCCTCTTCTTCCTTTTTTTGTCTTTCACTCCTCTTACCTACCTAGACAACTCACTCCAAAAGGCATTAGGTGAAACCAAGCCAGATAGGCAATTGCACAGTGGTAAGAAGGAGAAAAGGTGGGGGAAGAGACTGAGGAGAGTAAAGTTGGCATCCTCATTGGAGGGAGAAGGGGAGGCCAGCATGGGATTTCAGAGCCTGAGTGAATTAAGCAGGGTGTACTAATACATTAAGGATTTGCCAAGTGGATTAGTATGGAGAGTTCAAACACAGGCAGCATAAGGGCTTCCTCATAGCAAAATGGCCCCATGTAGAGTAGGGAGGGATAAAAAAGACAGACACATTATGTAGGAAATGCATCAACAGCAACAGGATATCAGTTGTATAATCATAAAAATGATAAAATAAATAAATATATTAGGAATAAAGAGAGTCTGGTTTCTGACTCTCAGAGAAGAGAGTTAAAAATATTCAAAGGGAGAAAAATAAAGTTAATCCAATGGTATTTTATTGGATTTGGAGAAACTAGTGAAAGTCTAGGGTATTTAATATTGATATATGATAGATGATAGATAGATAATAGATAGATAGATGATAGATAGATAGATAGATAGATAGATAGATAATAGATAGATGCATATGGAAACAAATATAGATGAAATATCCTATCTAATAAGAGAGTAATATGCAAATTAACCATCACTCCGCGACAAAAATGGCGGCACCCTTAGCCACAAGATGGCGGCGCCCAGTCCTCTTAGGCCTGCTGGAGTCCCCAAGTCCACCCAGCGGCGGCAATCCAGGGTGTCTAGCTGGGAGGCGCCTGCCCCCCAAGCAGCAATCCCTGCCCAGTGGTGGCAGCCCGGGGTGTCCAGCTGGGAGGCGCCAGCACCCAGCGCGATCCCGGCCAGCAGCAGCAGCTTGGGCTGGGGTCTCAGACCTGCTGGGCCTTGCACCAAAGCCGCAGCAGCAGCATGGGCTGGGATCTCAGGCTGGCAGGGCCGTGCACCCCCACTACACGATCCCCCGGCTGCAGCGGCAGCCTGGGCTGGGGTCTCAGGCCGGCAGGGCCTCACACCCAAGCCACATGATCCCCTGGCCCCAGATGCAGCCTGGGCTGGGGTCTCATGCCAGCAGGGCCAGGCACCCCCACTGTGCGATCACCCAGCCAGCGGCGGCAGCCTGGGCTGGGGTCTCAGCCTGACCAGGGTGCGATCCCCTTCCAGTGGTGGCAGCCTGGGGTCTCAACCATTGAGTCACACCAGCCAGGCAGATATGGAGGAATTTTAAATGTTTCTTTTTAAAAATATATATTTTATTGATTTTTTACAGAGAGTAAGGGAAAAGGACAGAGAGCTAGAAACATCTATGAGAGACAAACATCGATCAGCTGCCTCCTGCACACTCCCCACTGGGGATGTGCCCCCAACCAAGGTACATGCCCTTGACTGGAATCAAACCTGGGACCCTTGAGTCTGCAGGCCAATGCTCCATCCACTGAGCCAAACCAGTTAGGACTGTCCAATATGCTAAAGAAAAAACCTTATCTAATAAAGGGGGAATATGCAAGGGAGGGCATTTGGGGGTGACCGGGGTTTCAGGGGAGGGCAGTTGGGGACAATTTGACTGGCAGGGGAGCAGTTAGGCATTGATCAGGCTGGCAGGGGAGTGGTTAGGGGGTGATCAGGCTGGCAGGCAGAAGCGGTTAGGGGCAATCAGGAAGGCAGGGAGGCGAGTAGTTGGGAGCCAGCAGTCCTAGATTGTGAAAGGGATGTCCGACTGCCTGTTTAGGCCCAATTCCACAGATCAGGCTTAAACAGGCAGTCGGACATCCCCCAAGGGGTCCCAGATTGGAGAGGGTGCAGGTTGGGCTGAGGGACAACCCCCCTCCCATGCATGAATTTCGTGCACTGGGCCTCTAGTTCATATATAACTGTGTGTGTGTGTGTGTGTGTGTGTGTGTGTGTGTGTGTGTGTGTATACATACACACACACACACATAGTAGAGGCCCGGTGCATGGAATTCGTGCACGGGGGTGGTGTGTGTCCCTCAGCCCAGCTTGCACCATCTCCAATCTGGGACCCCTCAAGGTATGTTCAGCTGCTTGTTTAGGCCCGATCCTGGTGGGATTGGGCCAAAATGGGCAGTTGACATCCCTCTCACAATCCAGGACTGCTGGCTCCCAACCACTCTCCTGCCTGCCTGCCTGATTGCCTCTAACCGCTTCTGCCTGCCAGCCTGATCACCCCTTAACCACTCCCCTGAAAGCCTGATTGATGCCTAACTGCTCCCCTGCTGGCCCGGTTGCCCCTAACTACTCTCCCTGCTGGCCTGGTCGCCCCCAACTGCCCTTTCCTGCTGGCCTGGTCATCGCTAACTGCCCTCCCTTGCCAGCCTGGTCGCCCCCAACTGCCCTCCCCTGCAGGCCTGGTCTCTCCTAACTTCTCGCCCATGCAGGCCTAGTCACCCCCAACTGCCCTCCCCTGCAGGCCTGCCCCCCCCCAGCTGCCATCCCCTGCAGACCTGGTCCCCCCAACTGCTCTCCGCTTCAGGCCTGATCCCACCCAATTGCCCTCCTCTGCAGGCCTGGGTCCTCCTCAACTGTCCTCCCCTGCAGGCCTGATCACCCCCAACTGCCCTCCCTTGCAGGTCTGGTCCCTCCCAACTGCCCTCCCATGCTGGCCTGATCACCCACAACTTCCCTCCCCTGCTGGCCATTGTGTGTCCACATGGGGGCAGCCATCTTTGACTACATAGGGGTGGCCATCTTGTGTGTTGGATTGATGGTCAATTTGCATATTACTCTTTTATTAGGTAGGATATATATACTGTATATATATATATATAGATATAGATATAGATATAGATATAGATATAGATATAGATATAGATATAGATATGCCCTGTTCACTGAGACAGCCTAGGGAAGGTTCCACCTCAAAAGTCATGAGCACACCTATCCTTCAGATCTTGTTTATTAAAGACCATTCTCCACTAAGACAAAGCAAGGATCCCTTGAAAAATAGCTGATTCCAAGGTTAGAGTACAAAGTAGCCAGGAATATCTTGTGATAGGAAGTAAGAAAGTGCTTAAATTATGATAGGATCATGTCAAAGCAAGCTAGAGAAGCTCTCAATAATGAATATAGATGATAATTTTAGCATAAAAATAAACAATTATATTAACAAATTATAATCCATTACACAAAATAGAAATCCATTAATTCATTCTGATATAAACAATAAATATTGAAAGTTTGATGAGAATCAGGATATTTATATATAATTATATATAGTTCCAAAGTAGAACCCTCACCCAAATATTTATTCATTTGGAAAAAAAGGAAAATAATAAAATTACAATGAAAATGTCTTGCATAAATCAACCTTATCAAGTAATCAAACACCACCAGTTATGTGATAAGTTGAAATCATGGATCACTTAATAGGAAATAAATAGAATACAATGTCACTTTTGTAAATTTTGCGCAAAATCATGAATTAACATCAGAAGAACACAAATTATGGGTCATTCACAAAATAATTTAAACTTCAAAAGTTTCAATGTTACAAAATTCAATGAAAGACTGAGGAGAAACCTTTCAAGGTTGAGGTGGACTAGAGAAATATAACAACTAAATATAACATGGTTTTTGACCCAGAAAGTTTATTATAACAGACATTGATTGGAATAATCATTGAAATATGAGTTGGGTATCAGGATTCATATATCAATGTTCTTGCCTATAAAAATAAACACTAAAGTATTTAAGGATAACAAGGCATCATATTGGCAAATAGTTCAGGTAAAAAAAAAAAAGAATCCTTTTACTGTACTTGAAATTTTATTGAAAAATGTTGTTTTGAAATTAAAAAATAACTAATAAAATTTAAAGGCCTAAATATCAGACTTCCGGAAATATGTAATATATATATATATATAGCTTTTTTCCTATTCCACTTGCTAAGTATAGTTATAAATCCTTATATGCATACTAGAGGCCCAGTGAACAAATTCATGCACCAGTGGGGTCCCTCAGCCTGGCCTGTGGGATCAGGCTGAAACTGGCTCTCCAACATCCCCTGAGGGGTCCCGGATTGCGAGAAGGCTCAGGCCAGGCCTAGGGACCCCACCAGTGCATGATCAGGGCCAGGGAGTGATGTGGGAGGTTGGCCAACTGGGGAGGGACTGTGGGAGGGCTCCAGGGCGTGTCCGGCCCATCTTGCCCAGTCCCAATCATCAGACCCCAGCAGCAAACTAACTTACCGGTCGGAGCATCTGCCCCTGGTGGTCAATGCATGTCATAGCAACTGATCAACTGGTCCACTGTCTGCCCCCTGGTGGTCAGTGCACATCATAGTGAGCGGTAGAGCAGCCTTAGCATATCATTAGCATATTACGCTTTGATTGGTTGAATGGACGACCAGAGGACCAGACACTTAGTATATTAGGCTTTTATTATAGAGGACTAGAGGCCCAGTGTATGAATTCATGCACAGGTGGGTCCAGCTAGCCCGACCCCAATCGGGGCTGATTGGGGCTGGGCCTGTCGGGAGGAGGAGATGGCAGGAGGTTGGCTGGCTGGCCCACCCTGATCAGGGCCTGATCAGGGCCGGGCAGACTGGGGGAAGGGGCCACCAGCGATTAGCCGATGGGCCCTGCCCCCAGTTGGGGTTGGAGGGCCAATTGGGGGCGGGGCCCTCCATGGGAAGGGCTGTGGGCAGTGGGCTGCTGGCCATACCCTAAAATGGGGTGGGGTGCCGATTGGGAGCCAGTGGCCTAGGGGAAGGGCCATGGGTGGTTGGCTGACTAGTGTGGGGGGGTTGATCTGGGGTGGGGCTGGACAGGGGGAGGGGCTGCAGGATATTGGCTGTCTGGCACACCCCCTATTGGGGTTGGGGGGTATGATCAGTGGTGGGCTGGCCAAGGAGAAGGGCTACAGGAGGTTGGCCATCCAGCCCTACTCCCTATTGGGGTTGGGGGGTACGATCAGTGGCGGGCTGGCTGGGGGGAGGGGCTGCAGGCTTATTGTGGTGGTGAGTTGATTGGAGGTGGGGCTGGCCGGGGGGAAGGAAGGGGGTGTTTGGCCAGTGGCCCTGCTCTTTTTTTTTTTTTTTTTGCAACTTGACGACTTTTATTTGTGGTGCATGTGCTGTCTCCAAAAATACCTTCTCCCCCTGACCCAGACAGCATCCGGGAGAGGGCAGCAATAAAGCAAAATATAGAAGATGTCCCTCCATATTGCACATGGACCCTATATACAGGCCCACCCGGCCCAGGCCTGCAGGATACTTGGCACATTCTTGGATCCCTGCTCAGGGGCAGCACACATGAGAGGGGACCTACGGGTGGCCACTCTGGTCCTGGCTACTGGTCCTGGCACTTCCTGGTCCTCGTTTCCTTCCTGGTCCTGCCTGCAGCCATGGTCCCCCTACCTGGCTCAGCCTCCCCTCTCCATCCTGGCCTCAGATCGCCCCCTTGGCTCCTGGGGGCTCTGTCCTCCCCTCCCAGCCTGGAGGTCCCGAGGGGAGATTATGGCTTCTCAGAGACTCCCCGGCAGCCCTGTCACTCGTGTTCACACAGGGGAAGGGGTGCGTGTGGCAGAAGCAGCTGTATAAATGCGGGTGCAGGGACAAGTCCTCCGCGGTCACTTGAACAGTTTGCTGAAGACGTGGATCAGGGCCGCGTTCTCGTCCTTGAGGCGCAGGTTGTCAGCCCGGAGGTTGGACAGGCCCTTCAGCTCCTCTTCCAGCTCAGCGGCCTTGTGCTCCAGGGCCCTGTGCTCAAATCTCTCCAGCTCCAGGAGGGCCGGCCTCTCTGCAAAGCGCTCCCGCCTCTGCGTGGCGCGCTCCAGCTCCACCTTGAACTGCCCCAGCCACAGCGCGGTCTGGGTCAGGGCCTCACGAAGTCTCTCGTTCTCAATGCGCAGCTCTCCGCAGAGCTCCCTAAAGCCTCCCTCAGGCTCTTCGGATTGGGGCTGGGGTTCTGGGTTGAGGGCCCGCTGCCTCCGAGGGGAAGGGCTGGATTCTGGGCTGATGTCCACTGGCTTTACCTCCTCCTTCTCCGCAGGCCCTCTCCTCTCCTTGCCAACTCTGCAGTGCTCTCTGGAGGCCTGTGGTCCCTGTCCCTGCCCGTCAGGAGCCTCTACTCTCTGGGCAGGGCCATCAGAATTCTCAACCCCAGGGACTCGGGGCTGCCAGGAAGGGTCCAGGCTCTGTGCATCCCTGCTCTTGATATGGATGGGAGAGTCCAATCAGGGGCAGGCCAGCAGAGGGGAGAGGCTGGGAGTTTGGCCGGCCAGCCCCACCCCCTGATCGGGCGGTTTGCTGTCCACAGTGGGCGTCATAGCAACCAGTCGTTTGGTCTATTATATATACATAACACATGGACACAGAGAATAAAGTGGTCAAGGCCTGAGAGGGGCGGGTATGGAGTTAAGGAGGTCAATAGGGGGGAAAAACACAAGCAAACAAATGGGACACCTGTAATACTTGCAACAATAAAGAAAAATAAATAAAAAACTAAAAAAAGAAAGATTCTGAAAGATGAAGAAACAGACACTATGGTAAGTGCTGAACATATATTTATCTGTAGAATTAAAACTACATTATAGTTAAAATAAAATATTATAATAAATAATGGTTTTGTGCTCTGATTATGTAGATAAAATACAGCAATCAAAATGGAGAGATAAAGGAGAGAAAATATGAATGTAGAATAGAGTTGTTGATAGCCTCATAGTTTCTAACTAGGATAAATGAATACTACTTCAGATCAGATGCTAATAGAGAAGATTGGCTAGGAAGAAGCAGTTACTAGTTATTCCAATATTGCTAATTGTAGGGAACCAACAGAAAATAATAAAGCTTTTTAAAAGGAACTTAGAATATCATATACGGTTGTTAGCTTAAAAGTAAACATCAATACAAAAATGCAATCTTCCTGAACACCAAAAAGTATACTCAAGAAAGATTTAAAAACAAATAATGGTAAAATAGATCATAACTATTTTTTTAGTGATTATACAGGAGGAGAAACAAAATATAGGGAAAGAAGTGTGAATTCTTTGAATATACTTTTTAAATTTTGAGTTTGGAACTATGTCAATATTTTCCAAAAAATATTAAAAATTATGACTCAATACTTTCAATTAAAAATAAAATAAATGAACCTATTATTCAGTAGGATGAACTATTTCAAGAGATTTTAAAACACACTTATTCAACTTTTCATACAAGTATAATATATTCTAGATTTTTAAACAAAAACTACAAATAGAGTCTTAAACTCTTTTCACTAACCAATATTATTTGTAGTAGTATAATAGCAGATTACTGCACCTGTGTATTAGGGGATCAAATGAATGGTAATGGTGGAATATTCCATCTTTTCTACCATCAACATTAAAAACTGTAATTCTTTCCATGGGATAAAGGCAATAACTAGTAGTCAAAAGAAATAAGTAAAAACCCAGTTATCCTCACTTTGAAACCCACAGAAGTATCAAAATAAACTCAGGATAGATTTTATCTTTAAAATATATTTCCTAGCTCTGTTCACCTAAAAGACTTAGAAACAATGTCCAAACCAGAGCAATCTGCACTCATATTGTCCACAATGTAGTCTCTATAGACAATTTCTTACTTAAAGGAACCAGGTCTTCTTAGAAAATTGGCTGATTTATTTCTGTATGAGTCTGGAACATTTTGACATACCAGAGAAAACTATCAAAGTCTGTGAACTTGGGGTCAGAATAACCTTGGAACCAATTTGTGAAGGCTCCCACTATTAAAAATGGGAATTTGAACATCAACTAGAATAAAAACTGCAATGAATTGAAACACCATATTTCAAACTATTAGCTCAAATAATAATAGTAGAAAAAATATTTTAAAACCTAATTGGTCACTTTGTTAATGACTCAATTCATTATTTGATATTGAACTGAGAATAAAAGGAAAAAATCAGGTATTCAAGCTAACTTCCCATCCAATTATATCACAGGGTAACCAAATCAAGATAAAAGGAAGAGTCTTTTTATAGAAGTAGTCTGGGTAATAAATGAAGAAGTAATGATAGAAGTAAAACAGCACCATACCTAAATGCATCAATAATTGATCCAGACAGTGAATAACAGGAACTTCTAACAACCAGGTATTAATTGCCTCCTAATGGAAAAAGACAGCATCATTAAAAAAATAGTCATGCTGATAACATTGGCACTCAATCCCAAGCCTCTAGGTCAAACCACCAAATTACAGGAAATACAAAATGTTAAATTCCACCAAGGGGATGCAATCAGCAAAACACAGAGTGTGGGAAACACTCCAAAACAAATGACCCAGTTTCTTCAACACAGAAATTGCAGAACTAAACAAACAAATAAATACATTACATATACTAGTATAAGAAAGAGTAGAGTAAAAGAAGAAGAGGGAAGAGAAGAAAGCCTAGAGAGAAGGAAGCTCCTAAGAGATTAATAGATTTAAAAGACATCAGTCATAATGTTCAAATCTTATTTGTAATCTGGAAAAAAAAATATATATATATATCCTAATAAAGAGGGAATGTGCTAATTGACCATCATGCCCTCACAAAGATGGTGGCACTCACAGCAAATAAGGAGGGAATATGCTAATTGACTGCCACATCCTCAAAGATGGTGGTGCCCACAGCCACAAGATGGTGGTGCCCAGTTCCCTCAGCCCCGCTGTTGTGCCGTGCGCCTGCCTCTGGAGTCCCCCAGTCCCCTCAGCCACTCAGGGCTGGCCCGAGGTGCAGGCAAGCCTTGGATGGTGGCTTCCCAGCCACCCAGCGCCAGCCTGAGGCACAGGTAACCAGGGCTGGGCCGAGGCTTATGCTGCCAGCAGTGGCAGCAGCAGAGGTTTGATGGGGACGTCGCCTTCGCCTGATTGCCAGGTCGCCACCTGTCCCTGAGGGCTCCCAGACTGTGAGAGGAGGCAGGCCAGGAAAAGGGACCCCCTCTCCAATGCATGAATTTTCATGTACTGGGCCTCTAGTATATATATATATATATATATATATATATATATATATATATATATATACACACACACACACACACACACACACACACACACACACACACTAGAGGCCCGGAGCGTGTATCCTACCTAATAATAGAGTAATATGCAAACTGACCGTACCTTCGCTATGCCCACGATTGGCCAGGAGGCGCGGGGAGGCGGGACTCGGGGTGGCCGAGGTGGCTGATTGGGCCAGCAGGATGCTGAGCTTGCGTCACCAGTGGCGGCGCGAGCTCAGCGTCTGCGCCATGGCTGTGCTGCGGCACAGAAGGGGCCTCTGGGGCAGCGAGCCCACATCCCGCCACCGACCATCAAAAGCGGGGAGCTGGGTGTCTGCTCTGGCACCAGCGGACAGACACCCAGCTCCCCCGCAATCGAAAGTGAAAGCGGGGGAGCTGGGTGTCTGTCCGCTCCGGCACCAGGCCAAAAGCCTCTGCCAGAAGGTTTTGAAAGGCCTGGTGCACCAGCGGACACCCAGCCCCCCCACGATCGAAAGCGGGGAGCTGTGTGTCCGCTCCGGCACCAGCGGACCCCCTGCCATCAAAAGCGGGGAGCAGGCTGCCAGCAGTGTCCGTGGAGCGTGCTAGGCTTTGTGGGGCAGTGGATATGGCCTGGATGGCAGGTTAGGCCTAGGGGACCCTACACGTGCATGATTTAATCATGCACTGGGCCTCTAGTATATATAAAATTAAAACTTTTTTAGAAAATTGAAAATTTGAACACTCATGAATGTTTGATGATATTATGATATTAAGAAATAACTGAGAATATTTTTTAGTTGAGATAATTTTCTGGTTACTTTATTAAAGTCCTTATGTTTTAGATATATACACTAATATATTTACCAGTTAAGTTGTCTGAGATTACTGGTAGCTTCAAAATAACATTGAGGGAGTAAGTGGATAAGAATGAAACTACATTGGCTATAATTGAAAACTGTTAAATCTGGATGACAGTGCATGGAGGTTCATTATACAACTCTACCTACTTTTGTGTATGCTTGAAATTCTCCACAATAAAAGTTTCAAGAAAAATGAGGAAGGGGAAAAGTTCACTACTTATGATCATTACTTCAAAATAAACTTGATTTAATTGGATATAATAAAGAAGTAAAAACATATTTGATTTCACATAGGTATAAAGTACTATATATCCTCTGACCTTCATTATTAGAAACTAGAGGCCCAATGCATGAAATTCATGCAAGAATAGGCTTTCCTTCCCCTGGCTGCCAGCACCAGCTTCCCTCTGGCACCCAGGACCTGGGCTTCCCTCCATCCACTGGCTCCTGGGACCAAGGCTTCCCTCCAGCTGCCAGCAGGCACCTGGGACTCAGGTTTCTCTTGTAGCCCTGGCTTCATCCGGAAGGACGGAAGGATGTCCAGGATGTCCAATCTAACACATTATGCTTTTATTATTATAGACTAGAGGCCTGGTGCATGAAATTTGTGCATGGGGGGGAGAGTTGCCTCAGCCCAGCCTGCACCATCTCTAATCCAGGACCCCTCAGGGGATGTTCGACTACCGGTTTAGGCCTGATCCCGATAGGGACCACTGGCTCCTAACCACTCACCTGCCTGCCTGCCTGGTCGCCCCTAACCATTCTGCCTGCCTGGCTGATTGCCCCTAACTACTCTCCCCTGCCACCCTGATTGCCCCTAACTGCTCTCCCCTGCCGGCCTGATCACCCTTAACCACCTCTGCCTCAGCCCCTGCCACTGTGGCTTTGTCCAGAAGGACATACGGAAGGATGTCCTGAAGATGTCCGGTCTAATTAGCATATTGCCCTTTTATTAGTATAGACTAGGGGCCAGGTGCATGAAATTTGTGCACGGGGGGCGGGGGGGTGGTCCCTCAGCCCAACCTGCACTGTCTCCAATCTGGGAGCTCTCAGGGGATGTCCTACTGATGGCTTAGGCCTGCTCCTTGTGATTTTCTGCTCTCTGCGGACCTGCCTGCTTGATGCCACCACAGGCCCTGGTGTCTGCTCTCTGTGGGGGCCTGCTTGCACTTCGCTGCCAGGGCCCTGCTGTCTGCTCACTCGCTGCAGGGGACGTTCCTGCCCTGCCCCCAGCCACTTGGCGCCTGCATGCATAGGCCCAGAGTGGCCGGGGGTGTTCTGGGATCCTGGCCACTCCTGGCCTATTCACAGGCCTACAGGCTGAGAGCAGCCTGGCTCCCGAGGATGGCTGTCTCAGGGACCCAGGCCGCTTGGTGCCAGCGTGCGTGCAAGTGGCCACCCCGCTCCTGGCCGCTCAGCGCCTGCGTATGCAAATTAATCTGCCATCTTCATCAGGTTAATTTGCATACTCACTCCTAATTGGCTGCTGGGTGTCGCAAAGTGACAGTAAATTTGCATCTTTCTCTTTTATTAGTGTAGATAATTGTTATGTATAGGCTTTATAACATAGGACAGTATCACATCCTTCTGGCCACAGTGATTGGTTCATGGATGAGCACAACCACTCAGAGAAACCATCAGAGAATTCTGGCAACTAAAAACTGATTTCTTTATCTGCTATGTACTAGTATAGTCTATACATAGAGGTTTATGCATATAATCCTAGATCTGCTGAAGACCACCATGGAGAGACAACCTGAATCAGAATTAGGTCAACCCAGAAGAAAGCAGATCATGACATAGTAAAAAACGGGTCCTGAAGATTACATGCAGTTCCCTCTGGAACCACCCAGCAATAGTTAAACAGGGTCCTCCTTATTTCAAAAATAATTTTTAAAAGAATCTTTATTATCAAATGTCAACAGAGTTGGGTAAAGTCTCTTAGCATTGTTGTAAAAATACAAACTGGAAGATGCTACAGTTATAGATTCACAACTCCTTGAATAGTTACATACAGAATGTAGATAAATTATAGTTATGAACCTGAGGGGTAGATTTATTCTCCAACACTCTTGCTCGGCCCTAATCAGCATTTTATCATAATCTTGAATTAAGATACAAATGACAGATTTATCAATTTTTACATGCACAAATCTAGGCATCATCAATAAATTGCATATGTTTAAATGAAGATTTAGAGATATCATAATACCTACAAAAATAAGTTGCAATTAAAGAGATTTTGTTTTATATGGATAAATGAGTAGCTTTGCATAAAAACTAAAAAATGTTAATTTTATAAGCACAGAGAAAGAAAAATATTCTAACAGCCAATTGTGGGTAAATGCCTGGGATTTCCATTGGATGCAAGTTCATCTGATTTGTCTGTAACTGTGTCAAAACAAAACCAATACATATATCTGCAATTTTCACAAGAGCACAATGTTCAGATCAGCTGAAATAATAGACCAACTATATTTTGCCTCTTGTTTTTACCTGAGTAAAGATAGATCTTGAATTCACTTCTGAATTAACATATTTAAGGAAGAAATGTTTTAAAGTAGAAGGTTTTATAAGAGGAAAAGGACAATTATCAAGAAAGCATATAATGTTTAATGATCCAAGACTGTTTAGCCTAAGGAAAACCAGACTGCATAGCAACTTGTTTATTTAATGAAAGAGGTGAAGATGTGTGGGAAAGGTATTGCATTTATTCTATGTCTATGTAGATCCAGAACTGGGACTCAGGGATGGAAATTACAGAGCTATAGGTTTAGGCTTGTTAGAGCAATGACTTTCTAACAATCTGAGCTGTCTGAAAACAGAAGCTTCTTTATGGCAGCAGTAAACTCACTAATCACTGCAAATGTTCCCAATAATCAACCTTGTAGGTGATTAGGTACCTCCCCATTAAGGGAAGCTGGGAAGTTCAACTAAATGACCTTTATAAACCCTTTACAATTTTATATCATATTATTAAATTAACTAGAGGCCCAGTGCATGAAATTTGTGCACGGGGGGGGGGGGGGGGTCCCTCAGCTCTGCCTGCACCCTCTGCAATTCGGGACCCCTACACCTTTTTCTTATCTAGCTAACCTCTTCACATTTAAAAAAATTAACTGAAATATCACCTACTCTAGGAAATCCTCTTTGAACAAATGTCTTTACAATCTGTATTAAGTATTTTCATAGTATACCATTCTTTTTCTTTAACATCTACTTAGAGTGGATGCAATATGGTTTTCATTCTTGCATCTGAATTTTTTCTTCTTGCTCTTGTAATAGCAAAGCTTATCCAATTTACATTTGCCCTTCAAGGGCTTATATTTGGTTCAGTTTCTAGTTGGCTCCCTGCTTTTTTTTTAAGCAATAAATTTGGGTTGTGATAGTAAGCCTCACTTGTAATCAAGCCTGTAGGTATCTCTATCTGAATATTTCTATAATACCCATCACTTTAGCATACCAGAGATTGTGTTCATTTATAGAAAATAACAATAAATGTCATCTGGTCATTTGATCTTCTAGTAATATTTTATAGCAAGATGTATTATTCTAGTAATTTAACTATTACAAAACTGAGGCGTACAGAAATAAATTACATTGAACAATAAAGAATGACTCAAATATCAAAGCATAGTACACTTAGGGCCTCCCTTGTCCTGTGCCTCAGATATCATAGCATAGTTCACAGTTCACATGGAACTCAGCTTCCTTTAAAATAGGAAGGGATGCCATACTCATGAAGCAGCCACTTCCATACATTTTTTTTTATTTAATTCATAGCACATACTCTTTGTACTAATTATTGGAAAAATCATCCTAGCAATTGCCTCTGTTCCTCTCTGTATTGTTGCCTTACATTCTGATGTTATTACTGTACTTTTATCATCCACTCGCTCTAATAAGATTGTGAATTTTTTAAGGGCAGAGATCATGACTTGTGCTTGTGTTTCTCTGTCATGGTGTTTAGATAAATACTCAAATGCCATCCAGTCCAAATGACTGTGATGAGAGAGGCCCACTGTTGCTGGAGACCTCTGATTTTTATTTAAGGGCCTCACTTGTTCTGTGCCTTTACAGAGGGGTGAGTAGGGGCTGAGGGAATTTGAGGAAACCCAGACAGAATTCTCCTCCTAAAAGATTTTGCTAAGCTGGAGACTGGGACCGCCAGGCATTTGTCCAATTAAAACCTGGACACAGAGCAATAACAAAGGCACTGGTCTCCTACTGCTAATGCATGGGGATCAAACCCCAGCCTGTAGGAACTCACCCCGGCAGTCAGGACCAGGCCGCTGGGTAGACCTGGGCTGGTGTTCCTAACTCTGGGGAGAGGGAGACTTCCCATGGCTGTAGGCTAGAGGCCCTGGACTCCACACAACCCACCCCAACAGGTCCCTAGAGCAAGTTGGTCAGTGGAGTAGCTTCTTAGCCTGGGATTGCAGGACAGCTTGGCCAGGCTCTGCTGGCCTGTTCACCCCATGATCACGAGTCAGCTTGGCCTGGCCTGTTTGCCCTGTGATCACAGGGCGGCTTGGACCTGGGCTCTTCGCCCTATGATCGCGGGGCGCTTTGGACCCAGGCTCTTCACCCCATGATCGCGGGGCCGCTCGGCCTGGCCTGTTTGCCCAGTGATCACAGGGCGTCTTGGACTTGAGCTCTTTGCCCTGTGATTGCGGGGCGGCTTGGACCCGGACTCTTCGCCCCCCATGATCGCAGGGCAGCTCACCCTGGCCTGTTCGCCTGGTGATTGCAGGGTGGCTTGGACCCAGGCTCTTCGCCCCATGATCACAGGGCACCTTGGACCCGGGCTCTTCGCCAGGTGATCACAGGGCAGCTTGGACCTGGGCAGGCAGCATCAGGCGCCGCCTGATGCTGCCTGCTCGGGTCCCCATCTCATCTTGGATTCTCTGGCCACATAGGGCCTCTGCCTGTGCCGCCTGCATATGCAAATTTACCTGCCATCTTTGCTGGGTTAATTTGCATATCACTCCTGATTGGCTGTGGGCATAGCGGAGGTATGGTCAATTAGCATTTTTCTCTTTTATTAGTGTAGATTATACCAATTGTCAAATAAATCAGATTTATTATCCGTCATTTTATAAACCTTCTCTGTAATAACTGGGTGATGTTATTTCCTATTTGTTATTACCCATTTCTTAAAAATTGTTGGGCCCCCTGAAGAACAACAATAAAAACTAGCAGCTTCTTGCATGCATTTGCTCCTGCTTGACTCATATTTTTCCCTATTGTATCTTTCAATCTAACCAACTCAGCTAATCCACCAAGCATGCCACTACCATGCACTCAATAGCATTTAATGTGCTGGCCAAAGTCTCCATTAAACCTAGATTTTGTGAATCAGCAGCTCTATAATTGATTAAAGTTGCTTCTTCCTTTCTCTACTGATTGCCAAGCAAAACTTTGTAACAGATATATGAATGTATTCTGCTGAGCATAATCTAAAACCCCGTAACCTTTTCACAAAATAAAACAATATAAACCTTACCTATATTCCTGATATGCTGGGAACTTAAATGTGTAATTTATTGCATAAAGTGTAATAAAAAAAGACACATTTCTCCTTGATCCATTTAATCTAAATATTTTTAATAAATCACACCAGAGCATATTTTCCAAAGTCAGGCTTTAAGATATAGCACCAAATATCTCTAGTTTCCATCATTCTAAATGGATGATTCATAAATCCATAAATTAACTTTTTCATCAAATATTTATTGATTGGCCATACCTCACACCCTGTGCAACCCTTTGGAATAAAAAACAAAACAGTCACGATCCCTATTCTCAAGGACCATTCAATCTAGTAGAGTAGACAGACATCAATCATATTATACCAAAAGCAAACATAAAATTTGAGTTGTGATAACTGCTAGAAATGAGAACTACAGGGTACTGTGAAAGCATATTAACAATGGGATTAGGCCTGGTCAAGGTCAGGGATAGCTCACCTGAAGACTTGGCAATAGAGTCCCTCTTAAGAATGTCTAAAAGTTCTCCCAGACAAAAAAAAGACATGGAAAAACTCTTTATGCTTAAAATATTATAAAAGCTCACTAATCAAGAAACCAAGATGGCGGCATAAGGTAAACACTTAATTGTTGCCTACCACAACAATTTTGAAACTACAACTGGAAAACAGGGCAGACATTTTCCAGAACCACTGGAAAGCTGGCTGAGCGGATGCTCGACAACTAGAATAAAAGAGAAAGGGACGCTGAGCTTTGGGAACTGTGGAGGTGCGGAGATCTGTGAGTGCAGAGAGGGTGGGCGGCTGAATACATGAGTGGCTTGCTCTTTGTGCTCGGAGAGGGTAGGCACCAAGTACGCTGCTGGATTTCTCGTTCGGGAGGAAAACAAAGCCTCCCTATTACACTGATATCCAGCGCTGGTCGGGGAGAGGCCGGCCTGTCTGGCAGCAGGCGAAACTCAAGAGCAGCCTTCTCTCAGAGGGGCGCAACCATTGTAGCGGGATACGAAAAACAAGGCCCTCTTAGGGCGGGGCTGACAGGAAACCAAAGCTTGTCTGAGCCAACCTGAGACTCCGCCCCATCCAAGCCGAGCACAGAAGCCCTCCCAGTGGCTAGCTTTCTCGTTCGGAGAAAAACAAAACCTCCCAACCGCACTGATATCCAGCTCTGGTTGGGGAGAAGCCGGCCTGTCTGGCAACAGGCGAAACTCGAGAGCAGCCTTCTCAGAGGTGCTCGAAGCCATCACCGCGGGACATTAGGGCGGGGCTGATGGGAAACCAAAGCTTGTCTGCACCACCCTGAAACTCCGCCCCATCCAAGCTGAGCACAGAAGCCCTCCCAGAGGAGAAACTGCTGATACTCACAGCCAATTAGCTTGGAGATAAACTCCCCCCAGTGATACCAACAACAAGCAAGGCTTAACTACAACAAGACTGCACATACAGCCCACAAAGGGGTGCACCAAGAGTGTCCACCTCAGGTAACTGGGGAGGCTGAGCTACTGGGCTCTGCTAAGACACCTAACACACAAAGCAACTCCATCAACTCAGGGAAGCAGCTAAAATGCGGAGACAAAGAGGCAGGCCACAATTAAAGGAAATGGAGGAAAGCAAAAGACTGGATATAGAGTTCAAAACCACGGTTATAAGGTTTTTCAAGAATTTCCTAAAAAAGGCCAATAAATTAAACGAGAACCTCGAGGATATGAAAAGGGATCAACTAGAAATAAAGCATACACTGACTAAAATAAAAAATATTATACAGAGACCTAAAAGCAGACTAGAGGATCGCAAGAATCAAGTCAAAGATTTGGAATACCAAGAAGCAAAAAACACTCCTCTGAAAAAGCAAAAAGAATACAAAAAGTTTGAAGATAGTGTAAGAAGCCTCTGGGACAACTTCAAGCGTACCAACATAAGAATTACGGGGGTCCCAGAAGAAGAGAGAGAGCAAGATAGTGAAAACCTATTTGAAGAAATAGTGACAGAAAACTTCCCCCACCTGATGAAAGAAATAGACTTACAAGTCCAGGAAGCACACAGAACCCCAAACAAAAGGAATCCAAAGAGGATCACACCAAGACACATCATAATTAAAATGCCAAGAGCAAAAGACAAAGAGAGAATATTAAAAGCAGCAATAGAAAAACAGTTAGTTACCTATAAGGGAGCACCCATATGACTGTCAGCTGATTTCTCAACAGAAACTATGCAGGCCAGATGGGAATGGCAAGAAATATTCAAAGTGATGAATTGCAAGAATCTACAACCAAGATTACTCTACCCAGCAAAGCTATCATTCAGAATTGAAGGCCAGATAAAGAGCTTCACAAATAAGAAAAAGCTAAAGGAGTTCTTCACCGCCAAACCAGAATTATATGAAATGCTAAAAGGTATTCTTTAAGAAGAGGAAGAAGAAGATAAAGATAAAAATTATGAACAACAAATAGGTAACTATCAACAAGTGAATCTAAAAACCAAGGGAATAAAAAATCTGATGAACAGTACTAACTGGTGAATATAATAGAATCAGGGGCATAGAAAGGGAGTGGACTGACAATTCTCATGGGAAAAGGGGATTGGGGGGTGCGGGAAGAGACTGAACAAAAAGCGTATACCTATGGAGGAGGACACTGGGGATGGTAAGGGCAGAGGGTGGGGTAGGAACCTGGTGGAGGGGAGCTATGGGGGGGAAAAGAGGATCAATTGTAATAATCTGAACAATAAAGATTTATTTTTTTAAAAAAAAGCTCACTAATCATCCAAGAGATGCAAATCAAAATGACAATGAGGTACCATCTCACACCTGTCAGAATGGCTATCATCAACAAATTGACAAATGACAGGTGCTGGCAAGGATGTGGAGAAAAAGAAACCCTCATACACTGCTGGTGGGAATGCAGACAGGTGCAGCCACTGTGGAAAACAGTATAGAGTTTCCTCCAAAAATTAAAAGTGTAACTCCCATTTGACCCAGTAATCCCACTTCTAAGAATATATTCCAAAAAATAAGAAACACCCATCAGAAATGACATATGCACCCTTATGTTCATAGCAGCACAATTTACATATACTTAGATTTGGAAATAACCTAAGTGCCCATCATCAGATGAGTGGATTAAAAAAGAGTGGTATACATAGTATACACAATGGAATACTATGCTGCTATAAAAAAGAAGAAACTCTTACCATTTGCAATAGCATGGATAGACCGGGAGAGCATTATGCTAAGCAAAATAAGCCAGTTGGAGAAAGATAAATGTGACATGATTTCACTCATTTGTGGAATATAGTGAACATAAACTGATGAAGAAAAATAGATCCAGAGACATAGAAGCATCAAACAGACCATCCAACCTTAGAGGGAAGGCAGTGTGTATGTGGGGGGGAGGGGGGTGGGGCGGGAGGGGTTGGTAAGAGATCAACCAAAGGATTTGTATGCATGCATATAAGCATAACCCATGGACACAGTAGGGGGCAAGTGCTGGGGTGGGGGGAATGGCCAGGGAGAGGTCAATGGGGGGAAAAGGAGACATATGTAACACTTTAAACAATAAAGAATTTAAATTTAAAAATAAACAAATAAATAAAATAAAAAATACTATAAACACTTTCTAGTGGGATGAAATATCAAAAGTGTTAAAGACTAGAAGAGATCTGTGTGGCTAGAACCAAGAGGGGTTTGATAAAAAAGAGCCTAGAGTGAGATAGACCTGAAAAAATAGTTAGGGCCAGATGACATACGCCTTTCAAAAGAGTGGATAGAAAATATGATTGGGATTGGATTACTATGTCATATTGTCATGGATCATATGGCAAGATGGGAGCATTCTCATGATGCAGAGTATAAGCCAGTAAACTATGAGGCTATTTTACTTGTCCATTTGAGAAAAGGGTAGTTTGAATTGGTTGGGCCATGGAAGTAATGAAATTGGTTGTATTCGGGAGATATTTAGAAGGTAAGAGCAATAAGATTTGAACGGATCTAAATCTATCTTTGCTTATAAATTATATTTAAGTAAAGTAAGCTGTTTAGTGCCTCTATCCAGAGAACTCCCTGAGTTTGTGAACTGTATCAGTCAAGGTTCTCCAAAGAAACAGAACCAATGGGAAACATATACTTAAAGAGATTTCTTTTTAAAAATTGGCTCACACAATTGTGGAAGTTGGCAAGTCTAAAATTTGTATGGCAGGCCAGCAGGCTAGAAAGTCAGGAAGGATTTCTATGTTAGTCTCGTAATAGAATTCCTTACTCTCGGGAAAACCTCAGATTTTGCTTTCAAGGCCCTCAAGTTATTGGATAAGGCCCATCCACATTATTGAAGTCTACTTATAGTAAATGTTAACCACATCCACCTTCACAGCAGCATCCAGATGAGTGTTTGACCAAATACCTGTGCAACATAACCTGGCCAAGTTGACACATAAAATTAACCGTCACATAAGCCATGTATAAATTTACCTCTTTTGGTACCTCAGAGGATCTCTGTAAGTTTGGCATTTAGAGAACAAATCCATATGAAATTTTCATGAGTGCACTAGCTTTATTAAACAAACTTTAATAAAACATTGGTTTAGTTTAGCCCTAGGTTTTCCAGGATTTTAAAAAAAATATGTTCTGTTTACAACTTTTCTCATGTTATAAGGCCCTCTGTCATACTTATCTCCTTCCTCAAGCAATTGTAAGCTTCATGGATTTTCTAGAATAACACAGATATTAAGAATAAGGAAAAATGCATTATGTTAGTGTGGATACATGCCTTGATCTGAGGCTAGTCTAACATGACCAAGACACCAACCTACATGACACTACCAATTTCCCTGACCACTCAGCACATCTATTTGAAATTCTAGTATTAGAAAGCCCTGAATATATTAGCAAACCTAAAAAGTTTAGAAAACTCCTAAGAAATGTATAAAAATTTTTTAATCATCCCAGATACCTTCAGGGACTTCTAGAACCAAAGAAATGACCAATTTGTCTTATATTTTGGTATGTTTACTTCCTCACTTCTTCTCCTATATAAATCAACCAGGTTTGAGCAATACCATTCCAATAAATTGTTAGAATAACTGCTGTGTGTGTGTGTGTGTGTGTGTGTGTGTGTGTGTGTGTGAGTGCGTGTGCGTGCACACATGCACTTGGTGTAAATCTTTGGCAACAATTTTAAGTCAAAATAAATCATATTGTCTGGCTTCTCCTTGTTCCGGTGTTCATTTACACATCGTGGTTGCCAGTACCTCACTTTCCCTCCGATATCAATGCATATGCAGACATATGTTGTGGAACTAATATATCTTTCCCTCTGATAGTTCTGTAGTAAAGGTTGATATATATCTGTAGGATTAATGTAGTGAATCCACCTGAGATATCAACTTTACTATAAGATTCAGGGGGAAAATGTTGTCAACTAGTCAGAATTTGAAAACATATTTTTGTCTCTTCCTGAGACTCTTATTATCCTTATCAACTACTTCTACTTTCTCTCTCTCTAACTTTTGTATTAATTTTTTTGCTTTTTATTCTTGTCTGACACCCACTAACAGATTTCTTCAATCTGTCCTAGCTCACTGTTTCATTTTCAGCTGTATCCATCCTGCTGTTTATCTCAGCTATTGTGTTCTTGATTTTCACTCCTATTTTTTTTCAGACTTAACATTTCTGCTTGATTCTGTGTATGAAGTTTTCTGCTTCATATCCTCCTATAGCTCACTAAGCATATTATTTTGCTTATTGTAAATTCGTAATTCATCAGCTCCAATAATTCTCCTCCATATTGTATGGTTTGTTGTCCTTTTTGGAATTCTCAAATGTCTAGTTATTTTGATCACTGGGCTCATGTTCCCCTATATATATCAGCTACCACATCAAGTAAGGTGTAAGGGAGAAGGGCCAATACCCCATCCTTAGTTTGTGTCTATCTTAATGAACTGCAAAAGAAGGGAAGGCATGAGCCCTGGGAAAAATTCCATCATGGTGGCATTTACTATTGCCACTGTTGCCGATTAAAGATCTGTGTGTGTTTTTAACTTATTGAAAAAAGCAGCGCTGGGAGGGGCGGCATCTTTTAAAATTATCCAGTAGCCCTGGGAGAGGAAGAAAATGGAATGGAGGTGGAAATGCCTGGAAGCAGTCAGGCATGCTATTGGTCATCACCTACTTGCCTCAGCAGACCTTTTATATTGCTTGATAATACCTACTAACACTAGGTGGCCCGAGTCCTTGCTGAGATGATGGAGTCAATAATGATTGCCTAACTCAATGTGCAGGAAAAGCAAAAGCAGAATTTAAAAACCACCCCCATCCATCTTCCAATGCTGTGTCTGGCTGACCTCTACCCCAAGCTACTGAAACTCCTGTTCCCTCTCCATACATGCCAGTTCAAGGTTTCTTAATATTTTTGTGTTCATTTCTCAGATTTTAACTGCCCTCTGACCTCTTTATGGTTAAATTTAGAGAAGAAGTGAACAGCTCATGTTACATCATTTTTTTTTTTTCAGGAACAAGAATCCAAAGCAGAATTTATCTCCCAAAATATTATTATAGAATAAAAGGCAAGGTTCACATGAACACAGCAGATAAAACACAAAAATTAAAACACATTTTGTTCTTGTAGCAGATTTCTTCAAATCATGCCCAGGGTGTACCTTTAACACTCAGGGTGCACCTGTTCAGTTTACTCTGCCATTAGAAGTCCTCTTTGGGAAAGTCTCAGAAGCACTGGCTACGGTGATCAGTGGAATAAACCTTTGTTACAAATCCTACCCGTTTGCCCAGCAGAGAATGAGATTCACTGGTCTGTAACTCTCTGGTCTCCAGGGAACCTTTCTCTCTCATGGTTGAGGGTTTCCTTGGCAATCACACAGCAGAGTTGCCTGTTTATGGCAGTTTGCATATTTATGCCAATGACTCCACAATTTCACCCCTGAGTTCCTTTAAAACTCTCTCAACAGGTCATTAGCAGTGAAGGCCTGGGGAATCTGAGCGATGCTGGGACCACAGAACAGGGAGGAGAAAACAAAGCCTCAGCAAGCACCAGGACCTGGGCAAACAAAGTCATGAGCCAGATATGCAATAGGTCTCAAGTGCACACACTTACATGGAGCAGAATAAGAGAGATCCTAAAGTACAAAAGGCCAGTGGCTGTGCACATGGGGAACGAGTCTGCAGCTGGAAGCTTGGAAGACAGGGAGGAAACAGGAACAGAACACACAGCAAAGGGGAAAGCAGGGCTCAGTGGGGATACTGAGGCAGATGGTCAGCTGTCATCGTGTTCCTCTCACCGGATGTGAACCAGTCCATACTGAACCTGGCCAGGAGAAGACACTTGCAAATAGCTGCCTTGTTGGAGAGCGAGGTTAAGAGTAGGTGGAACAAAGGCATTTTCTTGACAAAAAAAAACTGGGAGGGATGATATCAGTGTAAGTTATTTGTCTTCATCTAGTTTTTCAATTACATATAGAACATACCTTGCATATACTGGCATTTGATCTAGTACCTCTGATCTGTCATTGTTAAGAGATCATTTGAGAATGGAGGTTTTTTTAATGTCTTCCTCAGAAAACTCCCAAGCAAAGAATTCATTTATTTTCCTTGCTCTCTCCCTTTCATTCCCAAGAGCTCCTTTCACACCAACATTGCCAAGTGTTTTTCTCTCTGGTTTTCTGCCTTTGAAGGGCTTAATGAAGTTATTATTGGCATTAGAAATGCTTGCAAATTTCCCTTGAATTACTTTCTTTTTTACTTGCAAAAATGTTTACTATGCCCTTGACCTGCCACAATTCGGAGCTACCCTGGTCTCATCCCTTACCTAATCTTCCCCTTTTTTGTAAAAATAACTTTCTTCATTGCAGGACTCCCTTTTGAAAATTTGACTTCAGGCTTACTGTAATTTATTGGCTTTTATTTTCTTTCTGTTCATGGTGTTGTTCTTAACATCTTATTTTGTCCATTTTCAATCTCAAATATTCAATTTTACATTAAATGCCTTTTTTGCTTGTTTATTTTTATTTTCCAAAATGAGTTAAATTTTAGTGCTTTTGGTGTTTCTTCTTATTTATCTTTACAGATGAATAAGGTATATTTATCTTTACAGATGAATAAGGTACGAATTTCTGTTCCCTACAAAGAATCAAGCCAATATCGATTTTCTTTGTGAATTTTAAGACAGCCTATTTTAGGAAGTAAACAGAAATCATTCATATACCTTGCTTAAACTTAGGATTTTATCCTGCCTTCGTCTCTATCGGTTAGATACCTGAAATTTCCCAACATAATTCTTCTATCTAATTTGTTAACATTTTCAGTTTCTATCTTAAATCTGAGATATATAGTATATGGCTTTTACATTTTTACCACCATTTGTATGAGGTTTGCTGGGTAAGCTGAGCATACAACATTGCTTCCTTCTTTTATCTTATTAATCATCCTCCGGTTGTCAGATTTTTTTACCCTGGAAGCCCCCATGTTCATCCAAAGGTAATTAATTGAGCAGTCACTAAGCGTCAGCACTAGGCCAAGCCCAGGGAGACCTACCAGTTACCAAGAAAGAAATAATTCAACTCGTAAAGCTGAGAAGTCTTCAAGGCCTTCCATCACTGCCAAGCAACCATTTGTAATTTTCATAGATGCACTTTTAAAACATAAAGTAGTTTTATTATTTTTAAATTATCTTTGTCATTTGGTGTCATCAGTTGATTACTTTATCACCTTCACTTTCGTGGAATATGACATTATCTAATGAACCTGAGTAGATGGGGTGGGTGGTGGAGAATAGGCTTGGTCAATTCTTATGATAACTCCTTTTTTTGTTTGTTTGTTTACCCCTGATTTATTTTGTTTTAATTTATCTTTATTATTGAAAGCATTACAGATATTCCCCTTTCTTCCCCATTAACTTCCTTCACCCTGCTCCCACCCTCTCCCCAGGCTTTCACCACACGACTATCTGTGTCCATGGGTTATGCATATCCTATATAATAAAGAGTTAATATGCTAATTAGACCAGACAGTGGAACGACCTTCCGGAATGACCTTCCAGAATGACCAGTGGGCGGGGAACAGGGCCATGAGGCAGCTGGGGCCACGAGGCAGCCGGGGCTGTGAGGGCCTACCCTGGCACAAATTTCGTGCATCAGGCCTCTAGTATGCATATAAATTATTTGGTTAATCTCTTCCCTCATCCTTCCCTCTGAGATTCATCAGCCTGTTGCATGCTTCTGTGTCTCTGGTTCTATTTTGTTCATCAGTTTATTTTGTTCATTATTATGAGAAACTCCTATGTGCTATACAAAAATTTTCACTTGGGTTTTAGTTTTAAAATTAAAAAAAACAAAAAACTGCCCCTGACTTCTGATTCAAAATTTTAATAACAATAAGATTTTATTGTTGCAGCCTCTCTCTCTGAAAATATTTATGAAGACTATAAAATGTGGAACTATTAAAAACATTATTTTAAGAACCTAGACTGATAGTTAAAAAGTTATCTGAATCTAAGAGAAACTTCTGCTAAATTTATCCAGGCTTTACCTCTATTTCGACAGAGCTGCCATACCCACTAAAACAAAAGCATGATGACACTTTGTTCCTGACTTTCATAATTCTGACAGAGAATACCTTTTCTATGTTGGTGATGTCTTTTAATTAAGTATAATTCTCCTTATCCTACCCTATCATGTGAATTTCCTACTTTTACTTAATGACACTCTGAAAAGACAACAATATCAAAGTCTAAATAATTTTACTAAGAGCTTAGATTTATAAGACATTATTTTGTGCAAGACATGTTTCTGAGCACTTTACAGGTATTATTTCATTTAATCCTCAAAACCATCCTATGAGGCATATTATTCCCACTTACAGATGAAAAACTAAGTAACTGAGGTTCTATAACTATCACAAGATAGTGTACTAAGAAAGAGGCAAAGCCAGGATATAAATAAGCATTCCATCTCTAAGCACCTTAGTATAAACCAGGGCAATCTAGAAATGATGTATCTAGAGCAAGCATGTCAAACTCAAAGGCTAACACAGGCCAAATAAACAAGGTTTAAGTTTATGTGGGCTGCAAAAAAAAAGCTTCAATTTTCATAGAAACATAGGTTTATTTCAATAGAGACATGCTGAATATAAAGGGCTGAAATAAAGGAGTAATCGTTAACATAAAATAATAGAATATTTTAAGAAAATTAATATTTTTTCTTGAACATTAACTTACCAGACACTGAATAACTGCACAAATTAGTAAGCATAACGCAAATAAACATATTTTGCTTGTATTCCGAAAGCGAAATCTTTTCTGTTGCCCACACCAAACAAGTCAGTCCAAGACTAATGATGTGGCAATGGGCGGCTAAAATATTCGCTGCTAGTATTAGTGGAGAGAAACAGTGCGCCTACGCATAAGGCGAGTAAGGGAAATGAATGCATCGCGATTATAGTAATCAGTCATTAGTGAACATTGTAGTTTGTTATTAATAATTATGTATAGCAGGATATTGTAAAAATTAAGTTACAAACTTTTTATTAAAATGTTTCTTACATACCATTATATTAGCTGGGCTGCAAAAATATCTGTTGTGGGCCGCATGCGGCCTGCGGGCTGGGAGTTTGACATGCTTGGTCTAGACTGGGCATAAGAGGCTAATTGGCCCTGACATTGAGCCTAAGTTCTGCTCATATTGTTTATGAAAGACAATGTGCTGCTGAAAAAGAGCAGTGAAATATCACCTCACACCTGTTAGAATACATACTTTACAAAAAAACAACCCAGAAAATAATAAGTGCTGACAAGAATGTAGAGAAATGGGAACCCTTATGTACTGTTGGTGGGATTGTAAAATGATGCATATATTAAAGAAAACATCATAGAATTTGCTCAAAAGTTAAAAGCATATGATCCAGCAATCACACTTCTGGGTTATATATCCAAAAGAATTGAAAACAGGATGTCAAAGAAATATTTACAGACTCAGGTTCATTGCAACATTATTTAGATGAAAACAACCCAAATATCTTTCAAGGAATGAATGGTTTTTAAAAATGTGGTATACTCACACCATAGAATAATACTCAGCTTTGAAAAAGAAGGAAATCCTGTCCTATAATGTGCTCCAACATGGATGAACCTGGAGGGAAGTACCATAAGCCAGCCACAAAAAAGACAAATACTGTGGAATTTCCACTTATATGAGGTGCCTATATAAGCCAAACTCTTGCAAATGAAAAGTAGAATGTGATTGCCAGGGCCTAGAGGAGGAGGAAAAGGGGAATTGTTCAGGGATATAGATTTCCAGTTTTGAAAGATGAAAAAGTTCTAGCAATCTGTTATACAATGTGCAAATAGTCAAAATTACAGTACTGTACACTTAAAAGTGACCAATGTTATGTGTGTGTGTTTTTAATAAAAAAGCACCAGGAAGAAACTTGCAGAATGCTTGTCAGAAGAAAGTTTTAAAGACTCTATTTACCCTCAGAAACCAAATGATTGCAAAGAGAAGTCATGGGAGGCGGTAAACCAGAAATGTTTAATACCAGTAACAGGTATTAAAAATAGGTTAGCTATACCTAATTTCAAAAATAGCTTAAGATCCCAGTGCTGAAGACTTTTTGTTCTTTTGGGGGTTCATTTTGGAAATGCTGCACTGCCAGCACTTTAGCTGAATGGATAAATGATGGTGTGAGAAAGCACAGACACCAGTGATTCTGAGTCAAAGGATTCAGAAGAGACAGAGCTTAAATGTGACAAAGGTTGGGAAATACCTTAACTGATTTATTCCCCTTATATTTCCCTTTTTATGTTTGCACAAGAGTAATAACTGGTAAAACAAAACTAATTAAGCAAAAGCATCAAAGTAAATTATAAGTAATGAGAAACTCTAAGCACACACACACACACACACACACACACACACACACTCAGTATAGTTGGAGAATATAAAATGAATATACAAAAATCAATATATTTTTATATACTAGTCCTGTGCAATAAAGAATGTGGCTAGTTATATCCTCCATTTCTGGGAGGTACCCTCTAAATCCTTGGAATTCACTGGAGTGATAGGAGACTCTCATAGTGGTCCCTGATAGTTTATGTTAATGAAGTGATCCTTGGTGGGCCCTAGATAGTTTATGTTAACAAAATGACTCCAGATGAGGCCACAACAAAAAAGACCCACCATACAGTTAGATGGTTGAGGCTCTGAGTCATGTGATATTAACCCAACTTCAATAGGTAGAAAGAGGTTGATTTACTTCAACGATGGCAAATGATGCAATCAATCATGCCCAGGTAATGACACCAAAAGACTCTGGATACTAGTCTCAGGTGAGCTTCCCTGGTTGGCAATACTTTGCATATTGCCACACCTCAATGTGCTGGGAGGGTAACATGTCCTGACTCTGGAAGAACACAATGAAGTTTTGCATTTGGGACACTCCAGAACATTGTTCAATTTGTCTCTCCTTTTGTTGTATTTTTTTTCTTTGGGGGTGGGTATTTGCATCTTTTTACCATAATAAAATTGTAATAGGAAATATAGCACTTTGCCCTGGCCATTGTGGATCAGTTGGTTGAGCATCATCCCATGCACTGAAAGGTCACCAATTTGATTCTTGGTCAGGGCACCTATCCATGGTATGGGTTTGCTCTCAAGTTGGGGTGTGTACAGGAGGCAATTGATGGATATTTCTCTCTCTCTTCCTCTTCCTCTCCCTTGCCCTCTCTCTAAAATCTTTATATATATAAAGATGTATAGCAGTTTCCTGAGTTCTGTATGTTAGTATTATCAAACCTCAGGGGGACATAGAAATTCTACAATTTGTAAGTAGCTGGTCAAAAGTGAGGGCAGCATGGGGACCACTGAACTTTGGGTTGGTGTCTGAAGTTATAGCAGTTTTGTAGAGAACTGTGCCCTTAATGTTTGAAACTTAGCGCAACTCTAAGTAGTTGGTATCAGAAACCACTGGAATTAGCAATGAACAAATAAAATATAAAATTAAGAAAATAATTCCATTTATAAGAACTTCACACAGTAAGATACTTAGGAATAGGTTCATTGAATAAAATAAAGATTTAAATAAGTGGAAAAATAGCTGATATTCATGAATGAGAATATTTCATAGTTTTAAGATTAAAATATACTTCAAATTGATCTACAAATTCAATGTAGTCCCTGTCAAATTCCTAGCCGCTTTTTTTTTTTGCAGAAATTGACATAGATCTTCTGTATGCATATGGCAATGCATATTTGATCTGTAATAGCAAAATATTATTTTGAAAGAAAGAACAAAGTTAAAGGACTCATATTTCTCAATTTCAAACTTCACTACAAAGCTAAATTAAAACTGAGTGATACTAACGTAAAACTAGACATACAGATGAATGGGGGAAAATTCTGTGTCCAGGAATAAACTGTTACATGTACAGTCAGTTGGTTTTTTACATTGGTGCAAAGACAATAAAATGGAAACCAACAGTCGTTTGAACAAATGGTGCTGACATATCTTGCTATGCACATGCAAAAGAATGAAGTTAGACCCTTACCATACAAGATATACAAAAGTTAATGTAAAATGGGTAATAGACAGAATTGTAAGAGCTAAAACTATAAAAATCTTAGGAAAAATATAGTAGTGAACCTTTGTGACTTGGATTTAGATAATCCTACCTAATAAAAGAGTAATATGCAAATTGACTGTACCTTCGCTATACCCATAAGCCATGCCCACCAGCCAATCAGGAGCAAATATGCAAATAAACCCAACCAAGATGGCTGCAGCTACAGAGAACAGGAGGGAGGCTTGGGTTTCCCCGGCAACAGAGGAAGACAAGCTTTCCACCTGCCCTTGCAGACCTAGGCCTCCACTCAAGGCTACAAAGTTTCAATTATAGAAGGTAAACAAATCCAAAAAGAAATGGCGGCAGCCACTGAGCTGGAAAGAGCGGGAGGCAAGGGTTGCCCCCAGTAATGGAGGAAGCTAAGCTTCTGCAGCCCTGGCCAGCCCCGGCCTCTGCTTAAGGCTACAAAGTTTCAATTATATTAGATACATAAGTCCCAACAGAAATGGCTACATCCACGGAGTGAGCAGAAGGCTTGGCTCTGCTCCAGGCTACAAAGTTTCAATTGTAGAAGGAAAATAAACCTCAGATACCAGGGCCTCCACTTGGGTCACCAGGGGCGTGGCTGGCCTGCAAACCACCACAGGCCCCTCGCTCAGGCCACCCCATGCCCCAAGGGAGCCCCCACCCTGATCCAGGACACCCTTCAGGGAAAACCAGCTGGCTCCCATCCATGCACCAGGCCTCTATCCTATCTAATATAAGAGTAATATGCAGATTGACCATCACTCCAACACACAAGATGGCTGCCCCCATGTGGTCAAAGATCCTGCCCCATGTGGACACAAGATGGCCACCACAAGATGGCCAGCAGGGGAGGGCAGTTGGGGGTGACCCAGGCCTGCAGGGGAGAGCAGTTGGGGCAGACCAGGTCTGCAGGGGAGGGCAGTTGGGTGGACCAAGCCTGCAGGGGATGGCAGTTAGGGGCAAACAGGCTGGCAGGGGAGCAGTTAGGCATCAATCAGGCTGGCAGGGGAGTGGTTATGGGGTGATCAGGCTGGCAGGCAGAAGCGGTTAGGGGCAATCAGGAAGGCAGGCAGGCGAGCAGTTGGGAGCCAGCAGTCCTGGATTGTGAGAACGATGTCCAACTGCCCATCTAAACGGGTAGTCGGACATCCCTCAAGGGGTCCAAGATTGGAAAGGGTGCAGGCTGGGCTGAGGGACCCCTCCCCCCATGCACGAATTTCGTGCACCGGGCCTCTCGTTGTTAGACAAAACATAAGCAACAGAAAATTGGAAGACATCTTCATAATTAAAAAAGCGTTTTTTCTTCAATGGATACCATAAAGAAAGGAAAACCAACACAGAGAATGAGAGAAAATATTTATAAATAATATATCTGTTAAGCAATTGACATTTAGGAATAATATTAGGAACTCCTACAACTCACTGATAAACAAACAATAAAATTGACAAACAGGGCCAAGCATCTGAATGAGCTCTTTCCCCAATGAGATATATAAAAGACCATAAGCACACAAGAAAATGTTCAACATCATTAGTGTTTATGAGAATGTAAATAATAACCACAAGGAGATACCACACACATGGGGTTGGTGAAAATAAAAATTACAAATAATCACAAGTGTTACTGATTATGTGGAGAAATTAAACCCTTTACAATGCTAGAAGAAATGCAAGACAGTGCAGCTGCTTTGGAAAAGTTTGAAACTTCCTCAAAAAGTTAGATACAGAATTACTCTATGACTCAACAATTCTACTCCTAGGTATATACCAAAGAGAAATGAAACACACACACACACACACACACACAAACACACACACACCTGTGCACAAATGTTCATAAGAACATCCTATATAATAAAAGCATAATATGCAAATTGACTGAATGGCAGAACCACGGAACAACCATCAGATGACTATCTGGGACCATGCTATGATATCCACTGGTACCAGGCCAGCCAAGGTGGGTGTGATGGGATTGGTCAAGGGCCCAGCCATTGCCCCATGATCATCCCGCAGAGGGAAGTCCAGGCCACCAGCCAGCAGGCGATCAATCGGGGGGCTCCACAATCACCTCAAAGAGGAAGGCCCAGGCCACTGACCAGCGGGTTGTGACATGTGGGTGGGACCTCCCTCTGCAAGGGAAGCCCAGGTCCCAGGTGCCGGAGGGAAGCCGGTGCCAGCAGCTGGGGGAAGAAAGGCCTACTTTTGCACAAATTTCATGCATCGGGCCTCTAGTGATTTATAATAATGAAAGAGTGAAATCAACCCATATGTCAATTAACTGAATGATGGGTAAACAAATGCATCTATACAATATAATATTATTTAGCAATATAAAGGAATGAAATACTGATTCACGCTACAACAGAAATGAACCTTGAAAACATCATGCTAAGTAAATAAGCCAAACACAGAAAAAGAAGAAAAATCACACATTACATTTATAGGAAATATCCACAATAGGCAAATCTACAGTGACGGAGTGAAAAGTCGTGGCTTCCACAGAACAGAGGGAAGGAAGATTGGAGAGTAACTGCTAATGGATATGGGGCTTCCTTTGGGTTGATGAAAATGTTCTAAAATTAGTTAGCATCATGATTGCATAACTTTGCAAATATATCTAAACCAACAAATTGCACATTATAAAAAAGTAAATTTTATAATATCTTAATGAAACTATTATCTAGAAAATTCATTGTTAAATAACTATAATTAGAAGAGTGCTCTTACTTTTAAAAGGGAAGAAATAAGGTTGAATTTGCAACCGAATGCTGCTGGTTCTTATTTTTCATTCATAATTTAAAATGTGCAGGACAAAAATTCTGCTGTGAATATTTCATAAATAAGTTTTTAGAAAAATGAAAGGAGACTGTACAATTTTGGAGTGTTATTTCAGGTTTTTCCATCTATTTCAAATGCATAGCCTGTGTCTCTAATTTTTTAAGGAAATGTATTATTAACAGCCTCTTCTTTCTGAAAATAAAATCACATTTAAAAATATAGAATTAGATTCTGACATTGATCACAAAGGATGGACCTTTCATCAACATAAACTTCGAGGTAGAGTTTAGTAAACATCTCTAAATCAACTTCCTTTCTCATCATCTAACAAGTAAAAATGGTGATTTTGTGATTGAAAAAAGCCTTGTCTCTTAGTAGATTACTTTCAAAGAACTCTTCTTTTCCTTCCCAATACTGGTCAGCCACTGTCCAGTACTGAAACATCTAAAAAAGTTTCAAACATTTGAAACATCTAAAAATGTGAGATTAGCCCTGGCCAGTGTGGCTAGGTTGGTTGGGTTGTGAGCTCAATCCCTGGTGGAGGGAGCAGTGGGGTGCAGGAGGCAGCCAATCCATGTTTCTCTCTCACATTGATGTTTCTATCTCCCTCTCCCTGCCTCTCCCTCTAAAATTCAATTTTAAAAATCTTTAAAAAATAAAAAGTGAGACTAAAGAAAATCAAGATGAATGCTGTTTTTTCAAATCATCTTCATCATTGTCAACTTGATTTTTCTTAGAATCCCCAGCTCTGATGGGTACAACCAGGAAGAAAGCTATTAGGTTATTTCACACGGGTAAATCCATGTTAGATTGTTTACATGGGTAAAACGAAACAGAATGAACTAAATACTTTTCCCTCAAAGAAAATGCATTCCATATACATTGCAGTCTGAAGAAGCAGGAAAATTGAAACCATAATTTCACCAAAAACCACTGATTGAAATGTTCTCCAAATCCCGGCAGGTAAGGGAAATAGAAAGCAACTAGTGATAATCACAATTGAGTATCTGACATTGAGCTTAGTCGCTATCTTGCTCACACGAACAAAGAGAAGGCAGGACGGGAGGAAAATGATGATGAAATAAGTAATAGCAATCAAATCAGCTGCACCTTGCTTCATCCTCTTATGCAAGTATATTTTTATTGGCCTTTTTGTTTGTAGATTTCACAGTTTTGTCTTAACCGTAATGTCCTATTATATTTTCTGTAAAAAAAAAAAAAAAAAGATTTTTCAATAGTAGGGGAAAGGTGTAATTTGGTAGGCAAAACAAAAACTATAGGAAAATATCAGAGCATCTCCTAACTGACCACACTCATAAATGATTGTTTTCTAGTTACTTGCCTTTTGGGATTCTGCATCTCTTTCTCCTTGGTGAAGATGATACTAGTGCATTATGAGTTGACATTTTGTTTATATTCATATTGTTTTACATTCACTGGACTACTCAAGATACCATGTCAAGTCTATATTTGTGATAAAGTTCGTATGGTAAAACAAACATGAAAGAATAGAAAAGAAAATACAAACAAAACAAAACCAACCTACAGGAATAGACTTGTCCTATTAAATATTAAAAAATACAACTATAGCCCTAGCCAGTTTGGATCAAAGTGTACCAGGTTCAATTCTGGTCAAGAGCACATACCTTGGTTGCAGCCTCCTCCCAATCCCAGGCCCTGGTCTGGGCTTGTGCGAAAGGCAACCAATCAATGTGTTTCTTTCACATCGATGTTTCTCTCTGTCTTTCCCTCTCTCTCCCACCCTCCCTAAAAACCAATGGAAAAATATCCTTGGGTGAGGTTTAACAACAACAAAAATACAACTATAAAAACTCTAAAATCAAGCCATTTCATCAAGTTATATTTGGTGCATAATTTTCTCATATCAATGGTTATACATTTAATATGAGTGGAGAAAGATATGTAGTCTATTTTCTGGTCTTTTAGTTAATTTGTTTCTAATTAGTTTATTATATTTATTGACTATGCAAAGCACTCAGGTATATTGGAGGAAATAAAGATTTATAATAGTGACTACCTTTTAGGAGCATATGTGGAAATATAACAAAATACATGAAAACTATAATTCATATTAAATTTAAGTAATACTTTGGGGAAAAAATAAAAAAAATAGTTAAAGGAGACATGCTATTGAAATTCAATCCATCTAATATTTCTATTGAAATCATTCCTGAATTATTTAAATAAATCACTCAACACCAGGGATGGGTTTGCCATGGAATGAATGTGACTTTAGAATTCAGGGATACTCATTTACATGGGACTCTTACAAGGCTGTAGGAGGGGTTCCAAAAATATGTTCACTTGGTGACATGTTAATATGAAATTTGGAACAGTAAGGTAATTTAAAGACTGTCTCTTTACACTCCGATTTCCCTTTCATCACACTTCCCCTTGTGGCAGATGGCATTGGAGTAACTGTGGGCATTTTGGGAATTCTACAAAGGAGAGTTTCAGTGGAGAATGCATTTCATTTGGGTTTAGTAGGATATGTATTATGTGGTTCCCAAATAGCCCTGTGTAGAGTGAGCTCATTGTTAGCCATCCTGGTGCAGGAAGAGATTCCAGAATACTTACTTGTACCTCTCGCTGCACGAACTCACCCTGTGAGGTGACACATAGTGCAGTATCAGAAGCTTGTCATAGTATGACCATGTCCTGCAGCTCTCAGTACTGGAAGTATCAAGATAATGGGGAGAAAAAGGTCTGAAATGTGTGCAGCCAGGAGGCAGGAGGCAGCCTGCGAAAATTTCTTCTAGTCATCAGTCTTGTAAAATTATAAGCAGGGCATTCAATTCTCATGGAGTCTAGACAAAACAAAAGTTACCACCTGTCAAGAATATACTCAATAATACAGCACATGCAATTATCAACATATCCCAAAATTAAACTTATCAGAATTATTTTTCGTAGGGCAGATACCTGTCACAGTATTACAAAGAGCCAGGACATCAGAATGTGAAGCTGTCTGTGTCTGCGTCCCAAGGTATTGGACTGTATCTTAGCATATCTGATGCATCTTGTCCTGATGTAGTCTGGCATGTCCTGACAAATCACTGCACGAAATTGCCACTAAAGTTACAAAACAGCCTGAAGAAATGAATGTGCCAGTCACAACCCTCACACACATGTTGATCAGTAAGCCAATGCATGCAATTTAAGAATAATTTGATTACACAATTATGTAGCTCAATTCAATGTAGTCACAAATTTAAAATACATTCTATTTGTTTTTGTGTATTTCTTGATTTCAGATTAAATTCACATATTTGTACTAATTGATCATACCAAAAGTCAAAGTATTATGGAGTTGTGTGAGGCAGTTAGGCAGTTCATTAATAAAGATGTTACGGTATTTTGTCTGTGTGTATAATGTTTGTGGTATTTGTCAGCTTTTTTTAATTTGCAAATTTTGTGATTTTTTTCTTTTTGTAAGTATATATCCACTTTCACATATATTTGTGCTGGAAGCCAATTCCAGCATGTCATAATTACAAGAGTTTCATCAAAAGGTTGATGAAACTTGGGAGATGAACAAGGGCTGAGTCACATGTAATCACCTGTTGGAATGGCTGAAAGGCACTTCCCCCAAACCTGAATAGGATGATTGTTTGCTGCCAAACAGCTTAGGACATCTCAGTCTACATGTTATTGCCTCCTACTGGACAAACACCTGAACAGCTGTAGGCTATTCCCCAATCTGACAATGCTTCTATACCCTACCCTTTGAAGTGTATTATCTCCACCTTGCCTTAGGACAAATTGTGTTAATAAAAAGCAAGGGTCCTGAGACAAGGAAAAACTTTAGCTCCTTTAGCTGAAGCTCCTCTGATCCCCAATGCCTTTCAAAATTATCTTTTGTCTCTGGACTCTTATTTAATCTATGCACAGCCTTTCTCCAGATTGCTGAACCCTCTGTAATGCTGGAACAAGAACCCCGGCATATTTGTCAATTCATAATTGTGTATTTTTTAAGTCAGCTTCCTAAATAGTATAAAATGGAACCTATAGCATTAGGGTCTTTGTTGTTATAAAAGTAACTAGCATCCCCACCACCACCACCACCACCATTAGATCTGTCTACCTGTTCTCTATGAGTCTGTCTCTATTTTGCTTGGTTGAGGGAAACAAAATAGAGAGAGAGAACACATAGACATGGACAACAGTGTGGTGATTGGTGGGGGGGGGATTTGGAAGAGGGCATAAAGGGGATAAATGGTGATAGAAAAAAGAAAATAAAGTAACCAACAGAATCCCTGACACATAGCAGGTTCTAAGAGCTATCTTCTTCCTTTCTTCAGCACTGTGAAAAACTTACTTAACTGATATGAACTCAGTGGCCTCATTGAATTATTATAACCAACCTTGACCAAGAATCAGGATGATATGGCATTGTTTATACAATAGTATATCTGTATAAAAAAAGATGCCCAATACTGTAAATCTGGTCCAGAACTTGTAGGTTAGAAAAAGCAAATATCACCAAAACCGGTTTGGCTCAGTGGATAGAGCATCGGCCTGCGGACTCAAGGATCCCAGGTTCTATTCCGGTCAAGGGCATGTACCTTGGTTGTGGGCACATCCCCAGTAGGGGGTGTGCAGGAGGCAGCTGATCGATGTTTCTCTCTCATCGATGTTTCTAACTCTCTATCCCTCTCTCTTCCTCTCTGTAAAAAAAAAAAAAAAAAAAAAAGAAAAAGCAAATATCACCCGAGATACAAGAATAGGAAGTACAGCTTTACAAGAACTCAGAGGGACACACACACACAGAGCCACACACACTTGAGCAGAGGGATCCAAGAATAAAATAAAAGATGCAGCCAGTGTCCTATCTACTATTCAGTCACCATCTTGCTTTTATCATTTTTTGTTTTTCCTTTCTTTTCTCTATTCATACTACTTCTAATATTCCTTTTTTATCCTTAGAAAATACTAGTATTATTTTTAATTGTTATTTTCCTCTATATTGTTATGTTAATTTAAAATAAAAAATTCTGAATTGTACTTTAATTTCCCCAACATATGTTCTGTATTGGGATACTTGGGATAATTTTTGTAGTCTTTTTATCTTTCATACCACCTCTTTCATATCTGCCTTTTTCATTTTCCCACCTCTTTTGTACATAATGCCCCCACCCCATGCCATTTCTACTCTACTTTCTAACATCATCCACTGCTCTATTTTATAGAAACACCCTGTAGGAAAAGCTAATTGCTGTGGGAATTGCTATTCCCTAAAGCCAATGGGAAACTTTGGAATCTCCTATTAGTCTCAAGACTGAAATCCTACCTCAATCAGAGATAATTATTAAACTAAGCAAGAGGATTTCAATAGTATTCTCAAATTGATCCCAAACATGCCACCTGCAATGCTGCCGCCTCATTCAGCTTTAGCCACTTTCAATTAACTGAACAGCATAAAGCACTCCCAAGGGACTAGGAGCAAACAAAATCCAAATTACAAACAAGCAGAGATATCTGAAGCAATTAAGCCCTTGGTGGCTTACCTCCAGGGTGCCCAAAAGTCTTGTTCAAGGCCAAGGACCCAATTGGAGTAGATACTATATTAAATCACTACAATCCCATGAAGCACCTAATACCTGATAAATTCAGACTATGGAGATAGTTACATTATATAATTGATAAGAGAAAGAAGGGAGAAAAATTCCTGTGACCTGAATAACCTGACATAGCACTCTCAACAGCCCAATTCCACAAGGTAATGTCCGAATCTTCACTTCACTTTGCCAACTCGACCTCATTTGCTTCCTAACATAGCACAGCACTCTACTGTAAAACTATAATTCCTTGAGAGAGACCCCATGAGCTAATCTAGGCCAAGCAGCTATTTAATGCATTGTGCCACCAGCAGAACTAAGCGGTTCCCATTCGTGTCATTTGGCAAACTTGAAGAAGAGCCAGTGGGAAGGAGGGGGTGAAAAGGAGAGCAGAAGTTGGAAAAACTAAACAGAAAAGGAAGGAAGGAAGTGTATGTGTGTGAATGGTTCAAACAATGAACTAACTCTAAAAAGCATAGTTCCCAGAGTGAATCCCCACAGCGGTGTATATCTGATGATGGGGGTCAGGGAAGCATTTCAAAGGTGCTTACTTTTTGACTCAGCACTGGATTACAGAAGCCTCTGCCAAGCTTCTTCAGGAGGCAGATGCTAAGCCTCAGTTCCTCCTCCACTGCTTCCTCTCCCTCTCCTCCCGCCCCTTCCTGTGTTATCACTACAGGAGCAGCACAGGGGGAGAGTTCTGGGACTGAAGAGGCTTATCTGTAATAGCAGCTTATCTATGGCTAGCAGTAAACCTTGAAGTTAAAACTAAAGGAATTCTAGCCCTCCTGCCATTTCTCTCTCTCTCTCTCTCTCTTCTCTCTCTCTCTCTTTTTTTTTTCAATGCTATTCCAGTTCCGTGGGAATCTCTCTCTCAGTTGATGCACTCCAATCAATGAAGAAAGCAATAAGCGCATATTCAGGCCCCACTGTGCCCCAGAACCATGCAAGGCCTGGGGCACAAAAGATAGATATTATCCCCTGATACCAAAGAACTTACATCATTGTTGAGGATATAAGGCATACACATTAAGGACCTAGAAAGGCTAGACACCTACTGGTACACGTTGAATTACATTCATGAATTACAATTGGCTCTTAGTTGAAAGGACAAAGAGCTCCAGAAAGCCTAGTGGTTAGGCCTTTGTGGTGCACATAGAAAATATATATGCCTTAATAGACAGAGAAGGGGAGTATAAGCAACCAGAAGAGGCTTGTGGCATGGGCAAAATCTCTTTTAAAAGTAAGGCTGACTTTTGGTGGGAGTAAACCAGTCCCAAGGTAATGATGGAAAGGAAAATTCAACTCAGATTCTAGAAGCCTTTGAATATCAATCCAAAGAATCTGGGCCTTGTTCTTCTGGTTGTGGGAAAGTAACCAAGCATTTAAGGAAGGACTTGCCTGCTCCATTCTTTGTTCATAAATGCATGAAGTTATGCATATGAATGTATTTATTAATATTTTATTTATTACTTTCTACCTTATTTGTGCAAAAGATTTGAACCTTATAAGAACAAAAATCTATACCATCTGAAAAAATAGGTAGGTGAGAATGTTGAAATACAAATTTAAGGAGGATATAGGCAGGTTTAGGGAATTTTTACAATTGGGGGTTCATGGAAAAAATACAGGGCTACAGATAGGGAGAAGTTATATTTCCATAAGACAAGGAAGCAGCAACAGTTACATTCACACAAGATAAGGGAACTGGAAGTAGCCAAAAGGTCTTTATTTACAAAACAAAGAAGAAGGAAGAAAGCCCAGAGGGAATGGGAGAACAATGAGGGAGGAGGGCCACACATATCCCATAAAAAGTTTGACTTTTGAACTTGGGAGTTACTATAGTAACCAATTTGAAAGGGAATATTGACTAATCAGAAGGGATATCAGGACACGGACTTGCAGCCTTTATAAACTGTGGAAACAGGAAGTCGGTGGGACTCTTTCGCCTTCTCCACATGGGAGTCTGTACTTGTTCTTCAATAAATCTCCACCTTTGCTATGCCATCTTCTGTCCGTGGATTCATTCTTTGACTCTGGTGGACAAAGAATCCGGGAACTATCTTGCCCAGGGGAACACCATGTGTTTCAGTTCAAAAATCATGTATCAATGTCAAAGGTAATTTTGAGGGGTAATATAAGAAATTCAACCTATGAGATAATAATTCATATTTTCAAGTTAAAATAATTTCAAATGTAATTATGGTAGGCAGTTAGACAGACAGGAGACAATAGGCCATGGCCCTGGGTGCCTAGCAATAGGAAAAACTGGAAAAAGGACCTCAGCCCTAGTATATCACTGGTCATGTGATTCAGACCCCCTGATCTTTCATATCGCTGGTCATTTGACTCAGACCCTCTCCTGACCTTTCCTCCCCTGGAATACTGCTAGTTATGTGGGTTAAACCCCCTTAGAGGGAGAAGGGACAAGAATGCTGGAGGAGAATAACCCTTGTTAACGAAAAAAAACCATTGAAACCTGTAAAGAATTTTAGTGAGTTTATTTGAGCCAAAATGTCGACATATGCCGGGAAGCAGAACCTCAATGAATTGAGATAATGCTCCGAGGAAATGGTGGGTTACATCTGTATTTATACATTGCCATCAAAGGAGGGACATAGGTCGGCTACATGAAATTCATTGGTGACGGATTAAGGAGGTGGGTTAAAGTCAAACGGTGGGAAACCCCTGGGATTGGATAAAAAGCAAAATGATGGACACATACTTAGGTGGGTACAGGAACAATTAACATGATAATGAAGGAATTTGAAGTATCTGTCCTGGCACCCACCACATTTGGTTGTGCCCCAGGGGCTCCAGCAAAAGAAGGAAGTTACAAGTTACCCAGACATCTCACAGATATGTTATCTTAGAGGCAAAAAGGCAAATGGGCTCAGTAAGGAAGATCTAAGTTGATCTTTGTCAGGGAAGATATCGGACTAGGACATGACTACCCACCATAACCTGTTTGTAGTTAAATATTTAATTTTCAAACCATCCTTTGTGGTTATTTCAGGTCTCTGAGTTTGCAAGACTGCCACGCAGGCCTCCCCTGAGCTTGTCAGGTTAGCATGTGGCTCCTTCCGTTCACACCCTTAAGCATTAAGCGACCAGGACAGTGAGGTTCTGACCTGTATCAATTATATCTAGACCTCAGTGGTGTTTCAGCTTCTGGCCCAGAAAAGCAGCAAAACCAGATAAGCAGTGTCGTGGCTGACCTCAGGACCAGCTGCATTGACTATGACCACCTTGCCTGGGGGCCAAACTTGAGACCACAACCCTAAAAGCACATATCTGGAAAGCTGATGAATATTCTATTGAGATTCTCCCCTGGGTCTTCCCCTAAAATCTCCACCCTTAAAAGCCTTTAGAAAAAGGACCCAGGGCTGCTCTCCTCCCTGGAATATGGCTATGTGTACCCATCCCTACTCCCACCCAGCTCATTACCTTTACTCTTCTCTCTCCTAAGCTCCAAGGGCCCTCTTTCTCCTCTGAAACTTGATTCCTGAGCCCATTTCTTCTACCTTACTTCTACTTCGGTGACTTTCTAAATAAACATTCTCTTATATTTTGAGTCTTGGCTCTGAATTCTTTCCTAGCAGAACTCCAGTACTGAGATTACTGAACCAAGGTCCTGTCTAACCCCACTGGCCATTCTCACTCCTGCCAACAAAATGAGGATAGAATAAGCTGGTATATTGATAGTTAAGAACAGAGAGCACTGAAGTAAGTAGTTCTTAGCATATATAATAATTAAATATAAATAATGATAAATATATTTTTAGTGTATGTCATACATGAGCAAGTATATTTGTATTGACATATTTATAAATAAACATAATCCCATATAATAAAAGGCTAATATGCAAATTGTTCCCTTGACCAGGAGTTTGACTGGGAATTCAACCAGGGGGTGGGGCCAGCTGGCCAACCACCCATGGCTCCTCCCCCCCGGCCGGCCCTGCCCAATTGGCCCCGATAGGGGCAGGTCAGCTGGTCCCCACCCATGCAGGAATTCGTGCATCCGCCTCTAGTAAATATATAAGAAGATAATCATAATAGCTATCACAAAGCTCAATATCTCTGGGTTTATTATCCCCACTTACTCTGCAGGAATTCTAATTGTGGAATCATGGGCGAATGTCAGCCATGTTCTTTATGGGCCAGTTCTCTAAGCTATAATATGACAAATATGACCAGATTCCCCTTTATTTCAGATACACTGATGGTATGTGTGGTGAAGGCAGTGGTACAGCTAATAGTGATGTTACAGCCCACTTCTGACAGACTTCAGGCAGCCAATCAAAGTCCTGAGGGCATGCTATCTGCATGGAGGGCCCTGGCATGTGTCACTACTAAAGGCAGTCATTGCAGATGGCCCTGACATATCTGTTTCTGAAACCTTGTGCCATCAATGAGCTACAGAGACCATAATGGAAAAGCCCTTGGTTTTCAATTTTCCATTCATTGCAGCCCAATCAAAAGACAATTTGAGTGACAGATTTGTTTTATACAAAACTAGGGGCTAGGTGCACGAAATTTGTGCACTGGGGAGGGGTCCCTTAGGCCAGCCTGACCCCTGTCACATACTGGGAGCCACCAGGGGATGTCCTATGGATGGCTTAAGCCCACTCCCCATTGGGAGTGGACCTAAGCCGCAGTCTGGCCTCCCTTTGCTTGAGGCGACTGGGCTGATCAGGGAAAGGCGCCCGCCCCATCACCCCTCTGCTGCAGCCACTGCCAGTCACTGCAGCCACCCAGGTATTTTCATCAACACAGACCCCAGTCCCTTCACCATGAAAAAATGACAACTTCCTTTAAGCATTTTCAAGATGTGTCTTTCATAGAATATGACATTTCTTTATTTTTCTTTTTATCCTCACCTGAGGATATGTTTCCATTGATTTTTTCCCCTTCCCTCTGATCCCAAGCTCAGCCCCTTCCCAAGCCAAAAGCCTCCTCCCCAGGTTTAGGCTTGGGAAGAGGTCCCCCCCCCCCCACCTCCGATCTCAGGCTCTGCCCCTTCTTAATCCTAAAGCCTCCACCCCAGCCTTTAGGCTTGGGAAGGGGTTCCCCCCAGCACCTCCCCAAGCCTAAAGCCTCCGCCCCAGGCTTTAAGCTTGGAAAGGGGTCCCCCCTGCCCCCAGAACCTCTGATCACAGGCTCAGCTCCTACCCAAGCCTAAAGCCTCTGCCCCGGGTTTAGGCTTGGGAAGGGGTCCCTCCCCACCCCCACACCTCCAATAATAGGCTTGGCCCCTTCCTAAGCCTAAAGCCTTCAACCCAGGCTTTAGGCTTGGGAAGGGGTCCCCCCCCACTCCTCCAGCATCTCTGATCATAGGCTTGGCTCCTTCCTAAGCCTAAAGCCTCTGTCCCAGGTTTAGGCTTGGGAAGGGGTCCCTCCCCACCCCTCGCACCTCCGATAATAGGCATGGCACCTTCCTAAGCCTAAAGCCTCCACCCCAGGCTTTAGGCTTGGGAAGGGGGTTGCACCCCCCCCCACCTTCGATCGCCGGCTCGGCCCCTTCCCAAGCCTAAAGCCTCCGCCCCAGATTTAGGCTTGGGAAGGGGTCATCCCCCCAAACCCCTGCCTGGAACCTCCTATCGCAGGCTCGGCTCCTTCTCAAGCCTAAAGCTTCTGCCCCAGGTTTAGGCCTGGGAAGGGGTTCCCCCAGCACCTCCTCAAGCCTAAAGCCTCCACCCCAGGCTTTAGGCTTGGGAAGGGGACCCCTGCCCCTCCAATCGCAGGCTCGGCCACTTCCCAAGTCTAAAGCCTCTGCCCCAGGTTTAGGCTTGGGAAGTGGTTCCCCCCACTCCCCGCCCCCCCTCCCATTGCAGGCTCGGCCCCTTCCCATGCTTAAAGCCTCCACCCCAGGCTTTAGGCTTGGGAAGGGGATCCCCGCCCTTCCGATGGCAGGCTCGGCCCCTTCCCAAGCCTAAAGCCTCTGCCTGATGGCCAGCTGGGAGTGACCTGGGTGCCGAGGAGGTTCCCCGGACCCAGGTATGTATGCAAATTAACTGCCATCTTGGTTGGGTTAATTTGCATACTCACCCTGATTGGCTTGTGGGTGTGGCTTGGGCATAGCGAAGGTGCAATCAATTTGCATGTTACTCTTTTATTAGGTAGGATTTCCCCTCCCATTTAATAACTGGGTCATTGCCCTTGAGCCATTGGGTCTCTTCCTTCTCCCCATTTAGAATGTAGTCATTCAGGAGACTTGCTCTCCCACCTGATAGTACCTTGGCAGCTCTTCTCACTGGACATGTGGAAGCCCAGACACAGCTGAGACATTGCTAAAAGGAAGCCTGGACCAAAGCAGAAGTATACACATTTCAAAATTCTGAAACTGGAGGAGGGGGACTTCATACATTGGGAGGGCACAGTCATGAAAACTTTCTGTCACCTCCTTCCCTCCTTTCTAATGCTAAAAACAAGAGGTCCAAAATGGAATTGTTTACACTAACCCTCATGTCAGCAAACCAAGACTTAATTTAATTACAGCTTTGGATCTCCCCAAAATGTAATCTTCAAACAGTCAAGTAGGAATCGCCTAATCAGCACCAGTCAGGTAATCTGCCTGATATATACCTGGCATTCCCTAAAGGAGAGTACCTTTTTAATAACCAATCCACTTTTCTGCCTAGTACAATTTCCTTGCTCCTTTCATTTTTCTCCAGCTCCTCAGAGCTGCCTTCTATCTACTAGATTGGATGCTGCCTAATTCAAATTGATTTTTGCTCAAATAAACTCTTAACATTTTTAATATGCTCCAGTTTATCCTATAACAGTTCTGGTGTCAGAAGAGGGAACCAATGAGACACTTCAATGGCCCTCAGGGGCAAGTAGCAACCAGACATATGTACTTGTTGATTCCCCCTAAGCTCCTAGTTTTCTTGCTGACCTGTAGGTCCTGGTTAAGTCCCTCTTGGAACCCAGCTCTGAAGCTTTTGTGTTATGAGCTTTCAGGCTTTATCTGAGTTTTGTTTTGTTTTGTTTTGTTTTGTTTTGTTTTTCTAGATTGGGTCTAGAAACTGGCCAGAGTCAGACTGGGTCTGGATTAGACTGATCCTGACTTAGATACCAAAATGGGTCTGGGGTCACAATAGGTTCAACTTAAGCTGCACTGGGTCCAGTGTGAGGAGGTGAATATAAATCTGTTTCAAGGCTGAACCAGCAGGTTAATCTTACTGAAGATAATCTTGAATTACAGTGGTCACAGAGAAGAACTTTTAACCTAGATAAGCTTATCCATTTATGAGGTGCCCTACAGATAAAGGGGTCTCAGCTAAGCACTGACCAACAAGGTTGAGGAAATTTTATTTTCCTTCTCTACAGTTTCTGGTGGTCAGGGTGACACCCTGTGGGACACCGCACTTGCTCCAGAGCCCACAGAAAGCTGGCAGAGCTAAGTGTGAGAGCTCTCAACAAAATCAGGTCTCTGTCTTTGGTGCCTGGCTGAGAGAGGAAGGTAAAATTTCACACTGCCCCTTCCTTTTCAAATTCAGATTGGCAGGAAAAGTCACTTGTAAGAATTAACCTTTGAATTGTGACTATAAATTTGCCTTCAGGTACTCACTGTTGCCTATCCTTTCTCTGCAGAGACAGTGAGAGCCTTTTTGTCTGTCTCATTTTGTGTCCTGAGAACTTAGTTTGGCAACTGTCAGGTTGGGAGCCCCAACAATATGCCTGGATAGAAATGTAGGTTATACCCCATTTACTGCTAGATATGGGCAACAGAAATGTGGCTTACACTCCATTTGCAGCTAGGAATCTTTTGATTTGCATCTGAGTTGAAAATCTACTCCCTGATATAAAGAAGCAAACTGAAGATAATGTAGTTGGATGTGTGAGTAACCTCCATACCATTCAGGTCCTAACCCAATTCTTTGAAGAATTAAAAACAACTGTACTTGTCTTACAAATCTAGTCTTTACACAAACAGAAATGTGGCTCTAGAAACAGTTCAAAGCCCACCTAAACTTTTTATATATCCCAAACCTCCCCTATTCTTCCCAAAAGGTTTGCAGATGTTGGAAATGATCTGGATTTAGGGAACAAAATTCCTCATGGTGTAACTTTCATTCTTTCCCTGTGCCTTTTGAGAGGTGTGGACAAAAAATGGGGCCACATACTAAACCTGACAAACTCAGAGGAGACCTGCATGGCAGTTTTAACAAACTCAGAGACCAAAAGTAACCACATAGTTTATTTTATTCATTAAATTCCACATACAAGTGAAATCATATAGTACATGCCTTTCTCTGACTGGCTTATTTCACTTATCATAATACTCTCCAGGTCCATCCATGCTGTTGCAAAGGGTAAGTTTCCCTTCTTTTTTACAGTTGAGTAGTATTCCATTGTGTAAATGTACCATAGCTTTGTATCCACTCCTCTACTGATGGACACTTGGGCTGTTTCCAAATCTTGGCTATTGTAAACATTGCTGCAGTGAACATAGGGGTGCATATATTCTTTCAAACTAGTGTTTTGGGTTTCTTCAAATATATTCCCAGAAGTGAAACAAACAAAATAGAAACAGACTCATTGATACAGAGAACAGACTGACAGCTGTCAGAGGGGAGAGGATTTGGGGGGAGGGGATCTGGGGAATAAAAACACACCTTATAGACACAGACAAGAGTATGCTGATTACCAGAGACAAAGGGGATGAAGGGAAGTAGAAGAGGTTAAAAGAGGAATAAATGGAGATGGAAGAAGACTTGACTTGGGGTGATGAACACACAATACAATATAGAGATGATATATTACAGAAATGTACATCTAAACCTATATAATTTTATTAACCAATGTCACCCAATAAATTAAACTTTTAAAAAAAGTAACCACATAAGATGGTCTGAAATGAAAACTTCCTAAATAAAAGTGAGTCATGGTGGGTAGTCATGTCCTATGCTGGTATCATCCCTGACAAAGCTCAATCTTTATTTTAACGGAGACTGTCTATTGTCTTTTTGCATCAAAAATAACATACTTTAGAATTTCAGAGTAATTTCCTTTTCCAGACTTCTCAGGACATAATTACCACACAGAACACAAGGCCACAGAACCCCTCATTATTATTGTTACCATATTATTTGTTAACTGCTAACTGTCCTATACCCACCAATGTAAAAGAAGGATCTGTCTATTCCTTTTACTTTTTATCCAATCCCAGACACCCAACCCCCTTGCTTTCTCCCACTCCCTAATCTATCACCAATGGATTTAATGTAACCTCCTTATGTCTCCCTTTTTGATTCTGATATATAAAATACGTGGTAAAATTGCCACTTCCCAGAGCATTTCTCAATCCACTGAGATTTTGCTTCCTGGCAATTGTCGTCAGTTTGGCGCAAATGAACTCATAAAAATTCTCTACAGGTTTGAACATTTCTTACATTGACAAAGGAACATATTCTACCTGGTCTTTCCAGGAGCCAAGGTAATTCTCATCAGAAGGAAAAAAAAAACCAAGGATAAAAAATAAAGGCTATTTTGAAAACTACCCCTATAAAAAAATCATAAAAGTCTCCTCCACAAATAGTAAAAAGCTTGAGCCACCTGAGCAGGTAACCTTAACTTATTCCATCTGCCAGAAACACAGCTTGGATCTGTTATAGAATGTGTCAGCAAGAAAGATACCTTAAGTAGATGGTTAGCTTGTTAATGTTTCATGAAATTTTCATGAGTAATCTAAAAATAATTATTAACTAATGAAAAGTTTATAAGTAAGCTTTTCAGCATTAATTGTATTTTATGGTATGTCTACTTAAAAATAATTTTAAAATCTTTTCAGTAACTTGAAATAGTTATACTGAAATAAGTTCAATGATGGATATTCAATGAATATCCAGATCATTTCCCAATTAGATAAAACACTGAAACATTAATCAGTGAACATAGGTTTATCTAGTGTTAACTTCCTTTTGCAAAGGAACTAAATATATTTGGGTCTTTTAGTAAACATGTTTTGTGCCACATTAAAACATTTACAATAAAAAAAATATATACTTCGTATATTGTTGTAATTAACCTAGTTATTAATAACAGGAAAGGAGCAAAGGAAAGGTCAAATAATATAGGCATGTCATTTGGGCAGCTTTTTCAGAAAACTTGCAGCTTTACACTCCCCAGGGAACCACTGGTCTATCTGCCCCCATAGATCACTGGGGGCAGGAGGGGGGAATAGACACATGTCCAGTAAATTTGGGGGGACTAGCCAAGGTGCTTGCTGTCAGTCACCTGTCTGGCTACTGCTTCCTGGCATTTTCCCATGTGGCCCACGACCATGTGGACCCCCACACACAATGGATTAATGAAATGTAAATAGCCTGATGCTGAGCTGGACCCAGCTGTAACATGGAATGTAAACTCTGGACACTGGCTTTGCTTTTAGCTCTACTGAAACTCCAGTTATACTTATTTCAGGACTAGATTAAGGGAAATGGGCTCTGGAAACCCAAGGATGTAATTCCATGCAAATAAAAATCATTCATCCTCCATGCAAGTCTCAGAAAATTCTTTCTCTCCAAAAATTCTTTCTCTCTGATAACACTTCTAGAAATTATAAAATCTTATCTAATAAAGAGGGAATATGCTAATTGACTGCCCCACCCTCAAAGATGGCAGTGCCCACAGCCAATAAGGCTGGAATATGCTAATTGGCTGGCACACCCTCAAAGATGGCAGCACCCACAGCCAATAAAGATGGAATATGCTAATTGACTAACACACCCTCAAAGATGGCAGCGCCCACAGCCACAAGATGGTGGCGCCTAGTCCCCTCAGCCCTGCCGGGGTGCCTGCCTCTGGACTCCCCCAGTACCCTCAGCCCCCCAGCCAATCAGGGCCAGTCTGAGGCACAGGCAAGCCTCGGATGGTGGCTACCCAGCTGCCCATGGCCACCCGAGGCTCAGGTAACCAGGGCTGGCCGAGGATTGCGCTGCCGGCAGTGGTAGCAGCAGAAGTGTGATGGGGGCATTGCCTTCCCTGATTTTCAGGTCACATCCCACCCCTGAGGGCTCTCGTACTGTGAGAGGGGGCAGGCTGGGCTGAGGGACCCCACCTCCAGTGCATGAATTTGCATGCACCGGGCCTCTGGTGTTTTTATAAAATGTATAAGTTTGCCAACCTTCAGAATGCTAGTGTAATGATCCAAAATTGCTTACTTTTCAGTTTTCACTAGGAATTAAGGAATCTAAGTGTTAAAAATTCTAATTACTATAACTAATTAATAATGCTTAGAAATAATAAGGGTGAAAGAAAACAAACCTGTATGAATTCTAGGTAAGAAAAGTAAGATGACTCATTGTTCCAGCCCACTCTAGCTAATTCAGCACGGAGGTGGGAGCGGGGAGAGAGAAACATGTGTACAGTGCACAGACCAAAGGCATAGCAGCTCATTAAATAACTAAGATCTAATTATAAAACTATAGAGAAACCAAGATGGCGGCATAAGGTAAACACCTATACTGCTGCCTCACACAACAATTTTAAAATTGCAACTGGAAGACAGAGCGGACATTGTCCAGAATCACCAGAAAGCTGGCTGAGTGGAAATTCTACAACTAGAAAAAAAGAGAAAAGGACACAGACTCAGAGGAGCTGTGGAGGTGCAGAGACCCGTGCACGTGGAAAGGACAGGTGGCTGAATACGCAGCTGGCTTACTCGCAGCACAAGGAGAGGGCGGGCAGCAAACGCGCTGCTAGCTCTCTCATTCGGGAGGAACACAAAACCTTCTGACTGCACTGAAATCCATCTCCGGGTGAGACTTTGGGTACCAGACTCATTCGGGGAGAAACTGGACTGTCTGGCAACAGGCGAAACTCGAGAGCAGCCTTCTCTCAGAGGTGCATGCAGCCATTGCTGTGGGACACTGAGACACAGGGCCCTCATAGGGTGGGGCTGACAGGAAACCAAGGCTGTCTGCTCCATCCTGAGACTCCACCCCATCCAAGCTGAGCACAGAAGCCCTCCCAGCGGAGACACTGCTGATCCTCACAGCCAATTGTCCTGGAGGTCAACTCCCCCCAGTGATACCAACAACAATCAAGGCTTAACTACAGCAAGACTGCACACACAGCCCACAAAGTGCTGCACCAAGAGTGTCCACCTCAGGTAACTGGGGAGGCTGAGCTACTGGGCCCTGCTAGGACACCTAACACACAAAGCAACTCCATGAACTCAGGGAAGCAGCTAAAATGCGGAGACAAAGAGGCAGGCCACAAATGAAGGAAATGGAGGAAAGCAAAAGACTGGATATAAAGTTCAAAACCACGGTTATAAGGTTTTTCAAGAATTTCCTAGAAAATGCCGATAAATTTAACCAGACCCTCGAGGATATGAAAAAGGATCAACTAGAAATAAAGCATACACTGACTGAAATAAAAAATATTATACAGAGACCTGAAAGCATGCTAGAGGATTGCAAGAATCAAGTCAAAGATTTGGAATACCAAGAAGCAAAAAAGACTCCTCCGGAAAAGAAAAAAGATAAAACAATACAAAAAGTTGAAGATAGTGTAAGAAGCCTCTGGGACAACTTCAAGCGTACCAACATCAGAATTATGGGGGTCCCAGAAGAAGAGAGAGAGCAAGATACCGAAAACCTTTTTGAAGAAATAGTGACAGAAAACTTCCCCTACCTGGTGAAAGAAATAGACTTATAAGTCCAGGAAGCACACAGAACCCCAAACAAAAGGAATCCAAAGAGGACCACACCAAGATACATCATAATTAAAATGCCAAGAGCAAAAGACAGAGAGATTCTTAAAAGCAGCAATAGAAAAACAGTTAGTTACCTACAAGGGAGCACACATATGATTGTCAGCTGATTTCTTAACAGAAACTATGCAGGCCAGATGGGAATGGCAAGAAATATTCAAAGTAATGAACAGCAAGAACCTACAACCAAGATTACTCTACCCAGCAAAGTTATCATTCAGAATTGAAGGTCAGATAAAGAGAGCTTCACAGATAAGAAAAAGTTAAGGGAGTTCATCACCACCAAACCAGAATTATATGAAATGCTGAAAGGTATTCTTTAAGAAGAGGAAGAAGAAGAAAAAGATAAAAATTATGAACAATAAATACGTATCTATCAACAAGTGAAACTAAAAACCAAGGGAATAAAAAATCTGATGAACAGTATTAACTGGTGAATATAATAGAATCAGGGGTATAGAAAGGGAGTGGACTGACAATTCTCAGGGTAAAAGGGGAGCAGGGGGTGCGGGAAGAGACTGAACAAAAAGCATACACCTATGGATGAGGATAGTGGAGGGGGAGGGTAAGGGCAGAGGATGGGGTAGGAACCTGGTGGAGGGGAGCTATGGGGGGAAAAAAGAGGAACAATTGTAATAATCTGAACAATAAAGATTTATCAAATTTAAAAAAAAATAATAATTATAAAACTATAGAACACTCCCTGCACCCACCCCACCCCACCCCCAAACCTCACACCATGTTCTTAAAGCCCTATTCATAACAGTTCCTTTTACTTAGTACATCATGTATGGCTACTGAGTAAAAAGCATAATGCACACCAAAAGGTAAAATACACAATTTAAAGAAACAAAGCAAGATCAAATGTTGGAAGAAGTCATAAAACTCAACAATAAGAAAACAAATAACCTGATTAAAAAATAGGCCAAAAACCTTGACAGACACCTCACCAAAGAAGATATACAGATGGCAAATAAAGCATATAAAAAAGATATTCCACCTCATATGTTATCAGAGAAATGTAAATAAAAACAACAGTGAGATACCACTACACATCTATTAGAATTGCCAAAATATGGAACATTGAGAACAACAAATGCTGTCAAAGAATTAGGGCAACAAAGACTCTGTACATTGCTGATGGGAATGAAAAATGGAACAGTCACTTTGGAATACAGTTTGGAGATTTCTTAGATTACTAAACATACTCTTACCATATAGTCCAATAATCACACTCCTTGGTATTTACCCAAATGAGTTTTAGGGTATTAACCCATACCAAACTTGTGCAATTTAAAGAAACAAAGCAAGGTCATATTTTGTTAAGAACTCAAAAAACTCAATATATTTATAGCTGTTTTATTCATAACTAGAGGCCTGGTGCACAAATTCGTGCACAGGTGGGGGGTCCAGCCAGCCCTGCCCCAATCAGGGCTGATCAGGACTGGGCCAGTTAGGAGGAGGGGCCACGGGAGGTTGGCCAGCCAGCACCACCCGCCGCAGTGCATGTCATAGCGACCAGTCATTCAGTCATTCTGGTCATTCTGGTCATTCCAGTCATTTAGGGTTTTATATATATAGATTGCCAAAACTTGAAAGCAACCAAGATGTCCGTCAGTAAGTGAATGAATAAACTGTGGTACATCTAGACACTGAAAAATTATTTAGTGCTAAAAAGAAATGAGCTATCAAGTTATGATAAGACATAAATATTTATTTATGATAATAAATGCATATTATTAAGTGAAATAAGTCAATCTGAAAAGGCTGGACATTCTGTGTGTTTCCAATTATATGACATTCTGAAGAAGGCAAAACTATGGAGACAGTACAAAGATCTGTTGTTTCCAGGGATGAGGAGGGGAGATGGACAGGCAAAGCACAAAGGATTGGGGGGTCAGGGGTAGGGGATGGAGACAGTGAAAATACACTATAACATTATATTGATGAATATATGTCACTAAACACTTTTCCAAATCCAAGAAATGTATAACCCACAAGAGTGAAAACTAAGGTAAACTATGGACTTTGTCTGATTGTGATGTGTCAATGTAGGTTCATCCTTGGTAAAAAATGTCCATTCTGGTAAGTAATCTTAATAATGGGGGAAGTCATACATGTGGGGACAGGTAGTATATGGGAAATCTCTGTATCTTCTTTTTCAATTTTGTTGTAAATCTAAAACTGCTCTAAAAATAATTTTAAAAAATAACTATGCTAAGAAAATGATATCAGTAATTAGAATTGTCCTTATGTTACAGGAGTGGGGGAAGTCCACAAAACCCTAGTAAAAGCTCACATGTATATCTTCTCCAAACTTTCCTCCCAAGATGCACACGAGGAACAGTAGCATTACCACATAATGATTTTCCCAAAATAGCTAAGTAGATTCTAGTTATTTCCATAGGTATAAAGCATGCATACAATAGCAAAGCCATCTCAAGTTACCATATCAAGTCCTAGATTAAGGTACTTTCTTTGTTCTGTTTCAAACTGAATGTTGAGTATCCCTGTTGATTAACATTTACAATAAGTTATATCTCAATAGAAACTAAACTCAAACAAACATTACATTTTATATATACATAGTCAAAAATTATATTTTAAGATCCCCTGTTGCTCAATAGCAATCATGCCCAAAACTTAGATCATTATTTTTAGATGTTATAATTTAATAAGTAGTCCTTGTTAGGGGGAAGAGAGAATGGATAATCTGACTCAAGAATGATTGTGTCTGGAAAACAAAAATTTAAAAGTAAAATTGCTTATAGAATAAAAATATCTTAACTCTACATCCATATTATTAGCTTTCTCACTATTCTAAATTTAGGCAAAATAGGGAAAAGGAAAATTATATTAAATTTCATAATAAAATAGAGATGGTCACTCTCTGCACACATAAAAAGATGACAAGAAAAATGTGGCTAGTTAATGAACAAATGATAGATATCCTTGACTCCGTGTTAAGACACAAGGAACATTCCATACTGCATTTACTTCTAAGTTGCTTTTAATTCTATTAGAAAATGCTCACAGATGAACCAATTATACCAGGTTTTTTCTTCTTTACTCTTTCATTCAGACAGATATCCCTGTAAGACTGGACCCATAAAGAATAAATGTTGCAAATTTGGATGTCCTAGAGGTGAAACTTTGTTAGTATCATAGCCAGTTCCAGAATTTAGATTGCATAAAATTATTTTGTCCGCTAATGGGAGCAGAGACTATAAAGTTCAGGAGATCATTAAGTTGAAACTAGACATGTAAAGAACCTACTTGCCCTTTAGCTATAAAAAAATAAACATAAAGCTATAAAATATCAGTCATTCTTAGTAGTTGACTTGAAATCAAAAGAAATAAATTTTCGGAAATAACTCAGCAAACATTCCTGACATTGGCTAAGAACATGTGACCAGCACACTGTCACCTCCATTCAAATTACTTGCTTTATGGCCAGAACAGCAAAGAACTCAAATCCTTAAACATGAGACAATTCATGTCCTGCAAATTGGGTCTCTGCTTGATAAATAATGTTAAAGCTCAGAAAGCTGGTTATCAGATCAGGGTCTTTTCATTCAGAACCTACATCTTGCAACATTTCAGATTTGTTCTTTCTGAGGAAAAAATAAAGGTGAAAATGCAGATTCTTTGTCTCCTGGTATTGGTGGTAAATTTGAATCAATAGTGCCTTTTTAGTAACATTGTCAGAGATGAACAGCCTTTGTCATCTGGGCTAAAAAACAATATAATTGGTTCATCTCTCATCTTGAAACTGTACATGTGAAGGATAGTGTTCAATGAGGAACCAGTGTTCTCCAGAAATGACAAAATTACAAGTACTTTTTAAAAGGAGGAGGAGGAGGAGGAGAATGAAGGTGATGATTACAACCACCAAGATGATGATGACCCCAAGGTTAAAAAGTAGGGTTCTCTGTGTATTACTATTCCTAGGTTATTTTCTATTGGCAGCCATAATCCTCAGGTCAGTCTGTCCTTCCTATTTCTGTATTTAGCATGACTTAGCCATCTCATCTCAGGATTGTTTGGGTCCTAACAATCTCCTCTGGGTTCCAATGATGACTAAAGATAAAAAGTGTTTTTGTCTGAGCTCAATTCCAGATAAAATATGTGCCCATAATATCCTCTACTCCAAGTGGATAGGATTTGTAGATTCTACCTTAGTAGTGGTGATTCCAAACAATTAGCTATTCTTTTTTCCCCTGTATATACAACTCTCAGGTTGGCACCTGTGAAATTCTCTTTTAATCAGTCCGTCATGGCTGTACCCTCTGATCAATAAGTAAATATTCTGCCTGGCTGCCCAAAGCAGATCGCTGCCTATGTCAGTCATCCTTTTTTTCTCCAATTTCTTCATGTTTTTCTACCTCGTTTCACTAAAGCAGCTTTCTCTTTGTTTTGTACTTTTCTAATTCTGATGGTCCTAGATGGTTCTCAAATATGTTAACCTGGATGAGCATATGATTCTCAGGACTCCGATTCCAAAACAAAGAGAATTTCCTGAATTTACAATCTTTCAAAATTAAAAAAAAATAGCTTTTTCAAAATTACCAGTTTTTACTTTATGTTACTCATGTATCATATTACTCCATGAGGAGTCAATTTTGAAAATCAAATTTCATCTAAGCATAATGATACCCTCAAAAGTTCAAAGGGTTTAAATCTTCCCTCTCCCTATTAGAGATAGAAGAAATAGGCACTGAGCCACCACAGATAGCCAGCAGGCAAACGTACCCAGAGAGAAGCAGCTTGAGGGACCAGCAAGCTGGGACAGAAGCTATTCCTAGGTAATGAGTGACTGCAGCAGGCATTTTGCAGAGCATATTAACAGAAAGCAAAAATCATTAGAAATAAATTAGCAAGAACATTGCTATTTCATACACAAACTCAAGCGGTAACAGCGATTCTGATACAATTTTTATTAAAGCTCTTGATACCAGGAAGTGGCTGTCTCCAAATAGAATATTAATGGGGCAGAAGAGGCAGCTTAGCCAAGCATGAGGGCAAGAGAGATCAAAAGGTCCCAAACAGGAATGATTCCCTTGGCAACAGTAACAACTAACTAATTTTATCAACTCCTAATGGGAGGAATTGGAAATTAATGCCAGAATTTCGCTTTTTATTGTTTTGCAATTGGAGCTGCTATTGGTCAGTTATTTCAAAAAGCCATTTAAAGCAGTAGGCATGAAAATAATGATGCAAATGTATCTTATACACTTTATTTTCATTTGAAACATAGCAATGTGCATGTCAATATAATATTTTTACGAAGGGCCAGAGCTCACTGCTACCTGGGCCACAGTTCTTTCATGAACCACAGCCACAGGCATTGTCAATTTCTTTTCCCCATTTCAGTGCCTTTAAAGTGAAACAAGAACTTAATTAAATGTGCTTGTAAAGCAACCTGAATGCAAAATCCTTCTAGAGTTGTACACTTCTATTTATTTATTTATTTATTTATTTATTTATTTATTTATTTATTGTCTAAAGTTTTATATATGTCTCCTTTTCCCCCGCTTGACACCTCCCCCCTCCAGCCATTCCTAGCCCGGGCAAGCCCCCACCGCCCCAGTGTCTGTGTCCATAGTTATGCTTATATGATGCATACAAGTCCTTTGGTTGCTCTCTAAACTCCCCCCACTCCTCTGCCATTTGTCTCTGGATCTATTCTTGTTCATCAAATTATGTTGATCACTAGAAGCCCGGTGCACGAAATTTGTGCATGGAGGGGGGTTGTTCCTCAGCCCAGCCTGTACCCTCTCCAATCTGGGACCCCTGGAGGGTTGTCCGACTGCCCGTTTAGGCCCGATCCCACCATCCAGGACTGCTGGCTCCCAACTGCTTGCCTGCCTGCCTTCCTGATTTCCCCTAACCGCTTCTGCCTGCCACCCTGATCACCCCCTAACCATTCCGCTACCAGCCTGGTTGATGCTTAACTGCTCCCCTCCCAACTTCCCTCCTCTGCCGGCCTGGTCACCCCTAACTGCCCTCTCCTGCAGGGTTGATCACCTCCAACTGCCCTCCCTTGCAAGCCTGGTCCCTCTCAACTGCCCTCCCTTGAAGGCCAGGTGCCTCCCAACTGCCCTCCCCTGATGGCCATCTTGTGGTGGCCATCTTGTGTCCACATGGGGGCAGGATCTTTGACCACATGGGGGCAGACATATTGTGTGTTGGAGTGATGGTCAATCTGCATAGTACTCTTTTACTAGATAGGATAGAGGCCTGATGCAGGAGTGGGGGCCAGCTGGTTTGCCCTGAAGTGTGTCCCAGATCAGGGTGGGGGTTCCCTTGGGGCATGGGGCGGCCTGAGCGAGGGGCCTGTGGTGGTTTGCAGGCCAGCCACGCCCCTTGGCAACCCAAGCAGAGGCCCTGGTATCTGGAATTTATTTTCCTTCTACAATTGAAACTTTGTAGCCTGGAGCGGAGCCAAGCCTGCTGCTCCCTCCGCCGCCGGCAGCCATTTCTGTGGCAGTTAATTCACCTTCTATAATTGAAACTTTGTAGCCTTAAGTGGAAGCTGGGCCCAGACAGGGTGTGCGGAAAGCTTTGCTTCCCCTGTTGCCTCTGGCAACCCTGGCCTGCTCTCTCAAGCTCCGTTCTGCCGCCATTTCTGTTTGAATTTGTTTACCTTCTATAATTGAAACTTTGTAGCTTGAGTGGAGACTTAGGCCTGCAACAGCTCACGGAAAGCTTGGCTTGCTCTGTTACCTGGGAAACCTTGCTCTCTGTGGCTGTAGCCATCTTGGTTGGGTTAATTTGCATACTTGCTCTGATTGGCTTTTGGGCATGGCTTGTGGGTGTGTCGATGGTATGGTCAATTTGCATATTACCTTTTTATTAGGTAGGATTATATCCCACATATGAGTGAGATCATGTGATATTTATCTTTCACCAATTGGCTTATTTCACTTAGCATAATGTTCTCCAGTTCCATCTATGCAGTTGCAAATGGTAAAAGTCCCTTCTTTTTTATAGCAGCATAGTATTCCATTATGTAGATGTGCCATGGTTTTTAATCCACTCATCTGCTGATGGGCACTTAGGTTGTTTCCAAATCTTAGCAATTGTAAATTGTGCTACTATGAACATAGGGGTGCATATATCCTTTCTGATTGGTGTTTCTGGTTTCTTGGGATATAGTCCCAGAAATGGGATCACTGGGCCAAATGGGAGTTCCATTTTTAACTTTTTGGGGAGGCTCCATACTGTCTTCCACAGTGAATGCACCAGGCTGCATTGCTGGTGGGAATGCAGCCTGGTGCATTCACTGTGGAAGACAGTATGGAGCCTCCCCAAAAAGTTCCTCGAGGAACTTTTTCTCTTGAGGGTTCCTTTTTCTCTGCTTCCTCGCCAGAACTTGTCATTTGTTGATTTGTTGATGACAGTTATTCTGAGAGGTGTGAGATAGTATCTCATTGTTGTTTTGATTTGTGACTTTAAGGATGTTTTCATATGTCTCTCAGCCTTCTGTATGTCCTCTTTGGAAAAGTGTCTATTTAGGTCCTTTGACCATTTTTTGATTGGATCATTTATCTTACTTTTGTTAAGTTGTATGAGTTCTCTGTAAATGTTGGAGATTAAACCTTTAACTGAAATATCATTGGCAAATAAGTTCTTTCATGCAGTGGGCTTTCTTATTGTTTTATTGATGGTTTCTTTTGCTGTGCAAAAGCTTTTTATTTTGATGTAGTCCCATTTGTTTATTTTCTCCTTTGTCTCCATTGTCCTAGGAGCTGAGTCTGTAAAGATATTGCTACAACATATGTCTGCTATTTTGCTGCCTATGGAGTCTTGTAGGAATTTTATGGTTTCCCAACTTACATTTAAGTCCTTTAGCCATTTTGAGGTGGAGTCTTTTGTGTGTGTATGGTATAAACTAGTGATCTAGTTTCATTTTTTTGCATGTATCTGTCCAGTTTTCCCAACACCATTTATTGAAGAGACTGTCTTGACTCTATTGCATGCTCTTGTCTCCTTTGTCAAATATTAATTGAGTATAATGGCTTGGGTTGATTTCTGAGTTCTCTGTTCTGTTACATTGGTCTATATATCTGTTCTTGTGCCAGTACCAGGCAGTTTTGAGAACTGTGGCTTGGTAATATAGCTTGATATCTGGTATTGTAATCCCTCAAATTTTGTTATTCTTTCTCAGGATTCCTGTGGCTATTCGGTGTCTTTTTTTTTTATTACAGATGAATTTTTGAAGAGTTTGTTCTAGATATTTGAAATATGCCATTGGTGTTTTAATGGGGATTGCATTGAATCTGTAGATTGCTTTGAATAGTATGGACATTTTAATGATATTGATTCTACCAATCCATGAACATGGTAGTTTCTTCCATTTGTTTATGTCTTCCTCTATCTCTTTTTTCAATGTCCTATAGTTTTCTGAGTACAGGTCTTTTACGTCCTTAGTTAACTTTATTCCTAGGTATCTTAATTTTTCTGGTGCAATGGTAAATGGGATTGGGTTTTTTTTAAATATATATATATTATTGATTTTTAACAGAGAGGAAGGGAGAAGGGATAGAGAGCTAGAAACATCGATGAGAGAGAAACATCGACCAGCTGCCTCCTGCACAACCCCCACCAGGGATGTGCCTGCAACCAATGTACATGCCCTTGACTGGAATCGAAACTGGGACCCCTCAGTCCGCAGACCGACACTCTATCCACTGAGCCAAACCGGTTTCGGCGGGATTGTTTTTTTTTTTCATTTCTCTTTCTGTGAATTCATTATTGGTGTATAGAAAAGCTATAGATTTCTGGGTGTTAATTTTGTATCCTGCTACATTGCTGAATTCATTTATTAGGTCTAGTAGTTTTTTGATGGAGTCTTTGGGGTTTTCTATGAGTAGCATCATGTCATCTGCAAATAAGGACAGTTTTACTCCTTCTTTTCCAATTTGGATGCCTTTTATTTCTTCTTCTTGTCTGATCGCTATAGCTAGCACTTCCAGTACTATATTGAACAGGAGTGGCGAAAGTGGGCATCCCTGTCTTATTCCAATTCTCAGGGGAAATGAGTTTAGTTTTTGCCCATTGAGTATGATGTTGGCTGTAGGTTTGTCATATAAGGCTTTTATTATGTTGAGGCATGATCTTTCTATTCCCACTTTGATGAGAGTTTTTATCAAGAAAGGCTGTTGGATTTTGTCAAATGCTTTTTCTGCATCGATTGATATGATTATGTGATTTTTTGTTTCTCAGTTTGTTTATGTGATGTATCACATTAATTGATTTGCAAATATTGTACCACCCTTGCATCCCCAGAATAAATTCCACTTGGTCATGGTGTATGATCTTTCTAAAGTAATGCTGAATCTGATTTGCCAGAATTTTGTTGAGAATTTTAGCATCAAGAATATTGGCCTGTAGTTCTCTTTTTTTGTGGTGTCTTTATCTGGTTTTGGGATTAGGGTAATGCTGGCTTCATAGAAAGAGCTTGGAAGTGTGCCTTCCTCTTGAATTTTTTGGAATAGTCTGTGGAGGATAGGTTTTACTTCTTCTTTGAGTGCTTGGTAGAACTCCCCTGTAAAGCCACCTGGACCAGGGCTTTGGTTTGCTGGAAGATTTTTGATCACTGCTTTAATTTCTTCAGTAGTTATCAGCCTATTCAGGTTTTTTTATTCTTCCTGATTAGTTTGGGGAGCTTGTATTTTTCTAAGAATATGTCCAATTTGTCTAGGTTGTCCATTTTGTTGGGATAGGGTTTTTCATAGTATTTTTTCATAATCCTTTGTATTTCTGTGGGATTGGTTGTTACTTCACTTCTTTCATTTCTGATTTTGTTTATTTGGGTCATCTCTTTTTGCTTCTTGGTGATCCTGGCTAGAGGTTCATAAATCTTGTTTAACCTTTCAAAGATCCAGCTGCTCTTGGTTTCATTGATATTTTGTATTGTGTGTATTTGTGTGTGTGTGTGTGTGTGTGTGTGTGTGTGTGTTTTGTCTCTCTGTCATTTATTTCTACTCTGATGTTTATTATTTCTTTCCTTCTGCTTACGCAGGGCTTTACTTTTTGCTCTCTTTCTAACTCTTTGAGTTGTAGGATTAGATAATTTATCACCATTTTTTCTTTTCTTTTTTTTAAAAATAGATTTTATTGATTTTTTACAGAGAGGAAGAGAGAGGGATAGAGAGTTAGAAACATCGATGAGAGAGAAACATTGATCAGCTGCCTCCTGCACACCCCCTACTGGGGATGTGCCCGCAACCAAGGTACATGCCCTTGACCGGAATCGAACCTGGGACCCCTGAGTCCGCAGGCCGATGCTCTATCCACCGAGCCAAACTGGTTTCAGCACCATTTTTTCTTGTTTTTTGAGGTAGGTCTGTAGAGCTATGAACTTCCTTCTCAAGACTGCTTTCACTGTGTCCCATAGATTTTGGATTGTTGTGTTTTCATTGTCATTTTTTGCAATGATGCTTTTTTATTTATTCTTTGATCTCTTTGGTAACCCAGTCATTGTTTAATAGCATGCTATTTAGCCTCCATATATTTGATTTTTTTCATTGTTTTTATTGTAGTTGATTTCTAATTTTATGCCATTGTGATCTGAGAAGAAGCTTGATATGATTTTTATCTTCTTGAATTTGAAGAGACTTTGCCTGTGTCACATCATGTGTTCTATCTTTGAGAATGACCCATGTGCACTTGAGAAGGTTGTATATTCTGTGGCTTTGGGGTGAAGTGTTCTGAAGATATCAATTAATTCAATCTGATCTAGTGAGTCATTTAGGATTGATGTTTCTTTGCTGATTTTTTTTTTGTTTAGAGGATTTATCCAGTGGTGTTAGTGGAGTATTAAAGTCCCCTAGTATGACTGTATTGCTGTCAATCTCTCCCTTTATATCCTCCAGAAGTTTTTTTTTTATGTATTATGGTGCTCCTGTATTGGGTGCATATATGTTTACCAGAGTTATATCTTCTTGTTGAATTGGTCCCTTTAGTATTATTAAGTGACCTTCTTTATCTCTTGTTATGGCTTTCACTTTGAGGTATACTTTTTCAGATATAAGTATTGCTACCACAGCTTTTTGTCATTTTCATTCTCCTGAAAAACTTTTTTCCATTCCTTCACTATCAGTCTGTGTGAGTCCTTTGTTCTGATGTGGGTCTCCTGTAGACAGCAGATATATGGGTCATGTTTTCTTATCCACTCAGCTACCCTATGTCTTTTGATTGGGGTGTTTAATCCATTTACATTTAAAGTTATTATTGATAGGTACTTATTTGTAGCCATTTTTATTCTTTATGCTTGTGTTCCTTCTTCCCTTTCTATTTCTTCTTTTTACAGCAGTCCCTTTAGCATTTCTTGCATTGCTGGTTTGGTGATAATAAACTCCCTTAGTCGTTTTTTGTCTGTGAAGCTCCTGATTTCACTCTCAATTTTGATTAATAGCCTTGCTGGGTACAGTATTCTTGGATTTCAGACGCTTCCTTTGCATGACTTTGTATATTTCATTCCATTCCCTTCTGGACTGATGTGTTTTTGTTGAGAAATCAGTTGATAGTCTGATGGGAGATTCTTTGTAGGTAACTTTCTCTCTCTGGCAGCCTTTAAGATTCTTACTTTGTCATTGGTGTCTGCCAATTTAATTATTATGTGTCTTGGGGTAAAGTGTTTTGAGTTCATCTTGTTTGGGACTCTGTGAGCTTCTTGGACTTGTGTGAGATTTTTCTTCTTCCCAATATCAGGGAAGTTTTCTGTCGTTATTTCTTCAAACAGGTTTTCTATTCCTCTCCTTCTGGTACCCCTTATTATGTGGATGTTGTTTCGTTTCATGTTGATCCAAAGTTCCCTTAGGCCAGTGATGGGCAACCTTTTGAGCTTGGTGTGTCAAACTTCACCAAAAAACTGAGCATAATTTGGGTAGTGTGTCACTTTGAGGAAAAAACATTATTTCGCAAATGTTTCATCTTCAGGAGCAGCAAATGTTTCATCCTCGGCATGCGGCTGCTTCAGCGGCCGCGTGTCATCAGAAATGGCTACGCGTGTCAGTGCTGACACGCGTGTCATAGGTTCGCCATCACTGCCTTAGGCTTTCCTCCTGTTTTTTAAGTTTTTTTTTTTTTTCCAGTTGCTGTTCTGCTTGGGTATTTTTTCCTACCTTGTCTTCTAGCTCACTGATGTGGTCCTCCATTTCTTCTATTCTACTGTTGATTCTTTCTATTGAGTTCTTTATTGCAGCGATGCCATTTTTCATTTCTTCTTGGTTCTTCTTCATTTCCTCTTGGTTCTTAAACATATTGTTGATTTGTCTTCCATCCTTTTCAGCATCCTTATTACCATTGCCCTGAATTCTTTCTCTGACATATTTCTTGCCTCCATTTCATTTACCTCCTTTTCTGGTGATTCCTCTTTTTCTTTCATATGGGGGCTCTTTCTTTGTCTCCCCATGTTTGCTCCTCTCAAGTTATCTGTTTATGTAGTTCTCTCTCTCCTGCGTTGACTCTCTCTAGGTAATCTCTGACCTTTCCATCCACAGATTGCCTCACCAGCTTTGTTTAAATTGCCAATTCTGGGTTGATGTTGTTCGATTCAGCTGTTTCTTCTATCTGCTCTGTGAGAAATTGCAGGGCCCGTCCCTGTATTCGGCACCACTTTGTCTCCCCCAGGACAATTTTTAGGTGCCTTGTGGCTGGGGAGGCTGCAGTCTCAGTGTTTGTGGGTTTGCAGCTGAAGCAGTTGGTCCCTGGGCAATGTGGTTGTAGGGTCCTGGGAGGTATCCAAAGTCTCCCCGATTGAAGGTAAGGCTTGGCTTCCAATCACAGCCACTCTCCCCTTTAAGATGGTGTGGTCTCTGCAGCATAGCTAGCTGCTCCAGGAGAGATTTCAGTAGTAGAGGCTGCCCAGCCAGGGGAACCTGGTCTGCCAGTCCCCAACAGTATTGTGGAATATAGCTGTCCCTCACTTACAAATACATATACCACACATCCATGCACTCTCCTTTCACTCTCACTCACACACTATCTTGTAGCCTGTCTTCGTGTCAACTGCCTTCTTGGATCTCCCTCCACTTCTTTTTTGTCTTTTGTCTCACCCACCCTATGTCTACACATTTTTTTAAAATATATTTTTATTGATTGCAGAGAGGAAGGGAGAGAGAGATAGAAACATCAATGATGAAAGAATCATTGATTGGCTACCTTCTGCATGCCCCACAATGGGGATTAAGCCTGCAACCTGGGCATGTGCCCTGACCGAAAATTGAACCATGACCTCCTGTTCATAGGTCAATGTTCAACCACTGAGCCATGCCAGCCAGGCCTGTTTATATGTTTTTAATGCATCTCCTTTTTCAATTATTACCTAAGCATTTAACTTAGCTTTCATAGAATCCATACAGACTCTTTCTTTTCCCACTTATATTTTATTAGTTTATTATTAATTCATTAAATTATTAAAATATAATAAGCCCTAGCTGGTTTGGCTCAGTGGATCGAGTGTCAGCCTTCAGACTGAGGGGTCCTGGGTTCAATTCTGGTTGTGGGCTCAATCCCAAGTTGGGGGCATACCGGAGGCAACCAATCAATAATTCTCATCATTGATGTTTCTATCTCTCTCTCTCCCTCTCCCTTCCTCTCTGAAATCAATAAAAATATATTTAAAAGTTTATTTAAAAATACAACTAATGAGTTTAGGAATAACACAACTGATCCTTGGTTTGCACACAAATTGTCTGGTGGGAGAAGTACTAGACAGGACACACTAGCTATAAACATCAAGCTTGCCACAGGCAGGATTCAATGTGTTTCACCAAAAGAATAGAGAATTTCAGTTAATTTGGAGGTGATTGAGTGTGAGTTGGCATCTGTTGTATTTGGCATAAAATTTTTGTAGTCTTTTTTAATAGTAAAGAGCTTAAATCACCCCTTATTTTTTTATGAAGTTTCAGCCCTACTCATGTAACCCATGTTTTCTTGGGTCACACTCCTACAAAAGAGTCACACTCTTACGAAAGGGTCACAATACATGTAACAAAATGGGGTTACTCTGGCTCAGCCTCACCTACTGAATTATTGGATGGTAAGCCCGATTTTATTTCTCTTGACTCTACACGGTCCCATAAGCTTACTAGGTACCTTACTCATAAATACAACCTTCCTGGCTCCTATGTGGAATACTCCTCTACTGCTCCCAGTGAAGTGGCAAGGCTCTCAGACTACTGAAGGTGTGGTCCTCTGTTGTCACTTTGTCCTTCACTTAGCATGTACCATCTTCTTCCCCTGGCACTAATCACCATGCTATGAGTCTTTCAATTCCCTGCATTATAGCTTTGATTTTAGCTCCTTCAACAGCCAATTTGAGAAAGGAGGGAAAAGCAAAGCACTTTCAATCCTGAGTCTTATTTTATCATGAAGCTGAGGAAGCTTGAGTTTCTGGTCCCCTCTTTTACACCATCTCTTTCCAGGGCATGTACCTATTTTTGTATTCTTTTCTTAAAGAACTCCTCTCCAAATATATGTGTCAGACCCTGCTTCAATCAATTTCTTTTATTTTAATTAACTTTTTAGCCACAAATATCTTAGTATCCTGATATCTTTGTATCTCACAGAGATTAGAGTAAAATGACTTTTAATTTTACTATCACCTGGCACAGGTCTTAGTAGAGAATGATGGAACTGAGGACAATCTGAGCAACCCTTTATGCTCCTCAGAATGTCCCTCTCTCTCCCCATTTGGGAAGACTCATTAGTCTCTTGCTGAGTTCGTCAGCCTTGACTTTATTCCCTCATCTCAGAGTAAGTATCTTCCCTTGAAACTACTTGATCTCTAAATCATATTGAACCTTTTGGTGGACTTCTCTCCCCTTCATCATACATCACCATTAGTGAGCATGACATATTTTCACAGATTTGGCTCACTCTTCTCAATCAACCCTTTTGTACTCTCTATAATGCCTTGAGTGAAAGGACCCATCAAGGCACTGATATAGACAAATATAGGGCTCTAGTTGGCAATAGTAGCAAGTTTTAGTGCTTGAACAGGTATCAGAGAAAACTAGAGTTAGACAGTAGTTAAAGAAGTAAACTCAGATTTTATTCGTAAACTATGGCAATAAGGAAAAAGAGACCCTAGTGTAGAATTGGGCTTGAAATACCAATACAAAAACAAGTGGAATTTTATAGTCAAGAGGCAGTTTGAGGGCAGGGAAGGAGGGTCAGTGGATGGGGAATTACTAAGAGGAAACATTGTGGGTAGGGAAAATTCTTGGTAAACTGATCTAATAGGATTCTCGGTCAGGGTGATCAGATATCACTTGGAGGATGGGGAATAGGAGTGAAGATGAGAAAATTGGCTCATATATTAAGGGTGAAGGATTCTCCTTACAGTGGCTTAGCAGTATTCTTGTTATAGCTGGGCTCTTAAGGATAAGGCCCAAGGTTGGAGCCCTAGTTGAAAAAGAATTCAAAGGACAATATCTAGAATTTGGTCAGGGAAAGATTCTTTGTCACAGAATTATTGTCTTGTTCTGAAGCTTCACTAATTTAGCAGAAAAAAAAAATCAGGAAAGAAAACATAATACCTATAAACAAGCATGAAATTCTTCAGTTGATGCAAGCCATTAAGGTCTGTAAGAAAGGAAAACATGTATGTATCTGATTCAAGTTGTGCAAAATTAAGATAACACTTCTAAAGGCATAGGGTTAGTGTGGGAACCATGCCACACTATCCCCGGATAGTCAAGGCCAATGGGAGCACAGAGGCCTTGTTGTCAATACACCAGAATGGCCAAGGCTGCTCTGAGCATGAAGAGCCTAATCGGGGTGCCCAAGGCCAAGATACCATAAACAGCTGCAAGGCCACAGAACACACGGTACGTTGTGCCCTTCTATAGCCAAAATTTGATTGCTATCACTGTTGGTAGCTATCTTTCTTTGTCTCTGGAGTAATATACAGGTTACTGACCAGGCAGAGGCTAGAGAGCTCAGAGAAGCAGAGACAGTAAGCATAGAGAATGTAGCTCCTATGTGTGCAGAAGAGGCTAAAGAGCTCAGACAAAGGCATATTTTAGGGAAAACAAGAGGGCCATGACCAGATTTGAGAGCTGGTACTGCTACAATGTAAGACTAAGAGCTCATGGAGAGCTCAGATATAGCTACCATGTTAACCAGCCAGTGTGCTGGGCAGGAGAGATAGGAGAAGCTGCTGAGCCAGAGAGCTTAGGTACCACTACAATGTGAGGCAGTGAGTCTAGGGGGCAGCGTGCGGCAGCTCAGATAACAGCTGTGGGTACAGAGATTAATGCTGTTTTGTGGGAAAGGTATACATGTTAACCAGCCAGTGTCCGGCTGCCTGCCTGTATGGACTTTGTTGTAAAGGACTGTTTTGTCTGACAGCTATGTGGCCACTGCTTTCTGCAATAAAGACTCGTTCTTATACACCCACAACCTCTCATGGCTTCTCCTTCTAAGACTTGGCGTCCAAGGAGGTCCAGCCCTAGGCAGAGAGGCTTGGACCCAACACCTGTAACTAGTGAGCAGAGGATAAAGGAGGAACTTGGACTAAGTTCCTAACAGTTTGTACAGTGGGCAGGGTTTGGGAAGGGACCTGCCCTGGCGTAGTCAGGAAGAATTTAGGAGAATGTATGGACTCAAAGCCACTCAGAGCAGCAGTGCTGAACAGTGCTCTTGCTGTCTCTGACAGCTGGTCAAGAACAAAGGCATATTTTAGGGAAAACAAGAGGGCCATGACCTGATGAGCAGCAACACACTGCTGGTAAGAAGAGAGACATTTCCACAGAGAAGCGGCTTCTAGACATGGCTAACTTTATTAGACTTCATATTTCATGAACCTTAAAGTTGTTCTAGAATCAGTTTAATGCATACGTAAGAAATGAGAAACTGTCAGGAAACGTTGGGCCTTGACAGGATAATCAATAACTCTTAGATCTGGAGGCAATGTTTTCAGCCACATCGAAACAACAGTTATTTTTGAATTGCTTAGGAACTGTGCCAGTGGCCAAAGATAAACTAATAATGTCAAATAGCACAGCACTGAGATCCGGAAACCTCAGCTGCTAAACATCATGAAATATTTGCAAGAAATCAGTGGCTGGTTTCATGGGAGGCAATTGGCTTGGTACCATGCAATAAAAAGGAGAGGGGCAGCTGGGTCATGGTGACCCTGTAAGGCAGTGGTTTTGACCTGGGGGCAATTCTGTCTCCAGAGGACCATTTGGCGAAATCTGGAGACATTTTTGAAAGTCACAACTAGAGGAAAGTTGCTAATTACATGTAATAAGTAGTGACCAGGGATACTGCTAAACATCCTACAAGGCAACTCCCACAACAAAGAAGTATTTGGCCCAAAATGTCAATAGTGCTAAAGTTGAGATAATCCTGTATAATGTTCCTCAGGAGGGCAATGCAACCCTGTCTGCCTAATCTCAAGTCATGAGAACAACTAATGATCTACTGTAATCAAAGCCACCAATTGAGAGATAAAAGATAAAGATAGACAATTTCAAATATACTATGAATACGAAGGAAGGAAGCAAGTGGATGATCAAAAAATATTTTATATTTCTAGATTTCCATTGGTTGGCATAGTTTTTCATTCTAAGGCAGTCATCCTTAATGTTCCCTGTTGTTTTCTTCACTTCCTTCTCTCTCCCCCTCCCTCTCCTCTCTCACCACTAGCCTGTAAGACCACATAAAATCTACCTGAGATATTATTCAGAATGCTTTGCAGTATGGAAACCTCAATGGATATCTGAGGGTATTCAGAGGTAGTTGTGGCCATTCTAATCATAGATAGGAGATAGCCTGTCTGATACAGGAATTACCGATCAAGTTTTAAGGACTTATAATCACCTCAAACATAGTTATATTTAAGTAAAATGATGGCAGTGTTATAGGATGTACCCTTAAATTTGTATCTCCCTCTTATTTTACCTGTTCTTTAATATTTTTTTTATTTTTCCCTTGTAATCATAAAATATATCTTGTCTACAAATCATATGACCCATGTGTTCAAAACATGTTATTCTACAGGTTAAGCCATGGCAAATAATAAGCATAGACATGCTATTTTCAAGTTGCTATTGTGAATATCAGCTGCTCTCAAAGTCTCTCCCAATGATTGCAGCGCATCTCCTCGAGTATCACACATGTGCTCATGTTCACTCTTGCCAACCTCCTGGTGCTACACTGAGCCATGAGCACATCCTGCTGAGGCAGCTCCCCTGTGACAAAGCTGCCATCGCGATGGCATTGACTCAGGCCTCCGTGTGGCAGTGCTGAGTGGGGACTCCTGCTTGAATGCCTTTCCCCACCTCTGTGTATTTTCCATTATACATTCCAGTTTCTCCTCAGATGGAGTATGTTCATTTATTACCTGTGCCCCACTCCACACTAACAGTCTCCAAGTCTCTGAGGATATGGTCAAGACTCTGCATCACCTCATGCTTCCCAGATGATCCTTATGTACATTCAAGTTTGAGAACACATGCTGTCAATGCCTCATATAATTTTTAATGAGGTCATGTCACCATCTTTATTTGTAGGACTCTTCTTCAGACATTGATCTAATGTGATGCCACATTAATAAGACACAGAGCTTAAGCATGTTACCTGAAGTTACATAGCTAGTAACTGATAATAGAATGATTAGAATCACTTTTAGACCGAAGTCTGAGCTGGAGGATCAATTTGAGTAAAATGATACTAAGCTCCATTCAGATCTACTTCTTTCTAATAACAGGGCATTGTAACTGGACAAGACTCTTGTGTCTCTATTACTCTTGACTTCTGACTCCTAAGAGCTCTTATAAGCTCTATATGCATGCCCCATTTTTTGAGTATCCCAGAGGTGCTCCTGGTTTAGGTTCAAACTGGGATACTCCTATCTTGTTCCATCAATCTGCACACCTACCCACATCCATTCTCACCACATAGCACCTCCAACATATAGTTATTGGAACCCAGAACAGGTCACATAATCTCACCCATTCAGCTTGAAATGCACAATATGCTTCTTTGAGGTAGGTCTTGCCTCTTAATATCTTGCCAGATTATTATGTGTTCAGAGATCATCCAAGTGTTTCATTACAAAAGCAAGTGGATGCAATAAAGTAATTAAGAGGATGGTATCTAAAGGCAGATTGTTTGGGCTCAGATCCCATTCCTCCCACTTTCCAGCTCTGGGACTTTGGGTCCTAGACTTCTCTTTCTAAATTTCCTCAGTATTACATTTGGAATAATAATAGTACCTACCTCATAGAGTTCATGTGAAATTAAGTGTTTTTGTTTTCATATAACACACGTGGAACTGTGTCTATTTAATTGAAAGTACCACATAAGCCTCAGCTATTATAATTAACTTTTTAAGCTGTAAATTTCACCAGGAAAAAAACAACAACTTTTACATTTTTTCTGTAATTCAAAGAAAGAAATACAGTACACAAATATATGTGCATACTTGTATAACAAATAAAAGATTTGCAAAGCAAGTTACCATTTTTATATGCATTACTCATATCTATTGTACTTCATTTTTAAAAAGAAGGCCAAAATTCATCAAATTAATTCCATAATTCAGTAGCAGGCCCCAAGACACTGTTTTAAATATATTATACCAGACTATACATAAACTTCATGGAGAAACTCACTACAGTCACTACACCTGTTTTATTTAACATTGCATCCTTAACTCTCTGGAACAGGACATGGCACATAGTAGGTGCTCATTTGTATGTGTGGGTAAATAAGTGCACTTTCTACTAGCATTTAACATAGAAATAAGTAGAACCTATTTGTCTTCTAATGTTGATGTGTGAAGTTGTGAAAGGCAGAGAATCCTTTCTACTCATATATGACCCATGTGTTTAAGACATGTTATTCTATATGATGAGATTCTCAGGAAAAGCCCTAGAAAACATTAGAACATAAAGTTTTTCTAGAGACTTATCCCAACTGAATTGGGCCTCAGTATTAACATGGTAGCCAACTATCTTGCCTGAATCATTACTTTGTGATTTTCTTAGAGGGATGGGAAATTCTTGTTATAATTTTCTTATTATCCATAATTGCACCTTTTCTTTCTATATAAATCACCATATTTGGTATTATAGACCTTCCTTATTATGTATAATTGCACACTTCCCCTCAGATAACTAAGATGATGAGAATTCCCATTTGTATAAATTTTTGACATATTTTTAAAATATACTACTCAGTCAATGTAGTTTGGTTTAATCTTTGAGTTTCATTGGGAGCTATAACTAGCAGGTAAACTTGGAAAGTTAGGGCTAATGAAAGAAATGCTATCTTTTACTTTTTACTACTTGCCTCCCCAAACACACGCAGACTATTCTGTAGTGATATCTGTGTCTAAAAGTAATGATACCAGAAAGGCAATAATGTATAATAAAAAATAAAACAAAAATAAATAAATTAAAACTAAACTTTGCATATTGTAATCTGGCAGATCAAGTTTCAAATCCTCCCTACCACTTTCTAGTTATATTTCTTATCTGTAGTTTCCTCATCTGAAAGATAGGGCTAATAGTGTCTACATCACAGGGTAGTTGTAAAGGTCCAATACATCAATTCATGTAGAGGAACTACTTGGGGCCTTAGAAAACAACAATTATTCACTATAAAAGTTAGTTTCTTCTCCCCTGTCATGGTACAGTGCCTGGCCTATGGGCCTTGACCTGGCCTACAGACCAGTTTACTCTCAAGTTCTTGTTGGAGAGGCTGAACTTCATTTCTAGAAATGATGCAGTTTTTGACATTCAATTCAATTCAGTAAACATATATTAAGCATCTTCTGTGTACAGGTTCTGTGGAAAGTTGTAGAAAACAGGAAAAAATAAAGTAAATTAAAATTTGTTTCTGCTTTGAAGAAGCTTCAAATTTATTGGGGAGTGGGTAATTAATTAAGTAACACAACACATACAAATAGTATACACTGAGTGGCCAGATTATTATGATCTTTGAACACATAATAATCTGGCCACTCAGTATATACATATTAGAGGCCCAGTGCATGAATTCATGCATGGGTGGGGTCTGGCTAGCCTGGCCAGGGGGAGGGGACATGGGCGGTTGGCCAGCCTGCCTGCTGGTCAAACTCCTGGTAGAGGGGACAATTTGCATATTAGTCTTTTATTATATAGGATATACACTGAGTGGCCAGATTATTATGTGTTCAGAGATCATAATAATCTGGCCACTCAGTGTAGCTACAAGGGAGAAGCAATTAAATCTGACTAGTTGGGGAGCAACCCACAAAGGTTAGCAAGGAGATGGTACTGGAACTAAGGTTAAAGAATGAGAATATTTTTTAGGTTTAGATAGTAGCAAGAGATGCCCAGTCCAAAGCAATAACATGAGCAAAACCTAGTACAACAGCTAGGTGGTGATACTCCAGGCAAGAAAGGTTGAGAGCCTGGACAAGACAATGGCAATGGCAATGAGAATGGGAGAGGGGGGTGTGGTGAATAGTTTCAGAACTTAAACAAATAATTACAAAATAGGACACAATGAAGATAACAGTAATATACTTTGCAATGAAGTCTGCAGGGTGCTTCAGGTTGTTACATAAACCTGTTTGTTTATGAAAACTTTTCTTTCCAAATAACTCCTTCCATTTTCTAACTAGTTGACTTGATTGACTAAATGTGATTCATAGACTAGATGCCCCCGCCCCAAGTTTTAAGAATAGAATTGATTACTGCTTCATGTTTCATATTCTCCTTTGCTTTTAAAAAAGCTTTCTTTATGTGTTTCCAATCACATTGACCTTTTTATCCCAACATTCTATTATAATCTTGTTTTTATTTAGCAACCAACTTGTTCCTATCTTGAAATACTACCACTTAGCATATTTCTCTGGAGGACCTTAAATCTGATTCAATTGCTTCCCAGATGTACTAGTTTTCATTCTCCCCCTTTAAGCTCATTTTGATTTGAGTCCATATTTGTAACCTTTTCAAGTTCCAGATAAGTAGTTTCTAAGTCATTACCCATGTTTATAGCATTGCCTAATATAGCATCATTTCAAGAAATATTAAAGTGCTTCTTACTCTTACAGATATTAATTAAAAAATTGAGAAAAAGAAGAATTGGAAGCAATATCTGGACCCATAGCATCCATGATGCCTTCTGTCCCCTTTGCAATGTATTAAATTGTTCGGTCTATTGTTTTGTGGATGACTTTTACTATTTATGACCTTTTGTTACCAAATCTCTGTTACTAAACTACTTTCCAATAAAAATGAAATAGAATGTGGTTTATATTCATTTAAAAATCAGTTTTCTAATTTTTTCTTTATTTCCATCTATTTGAAATTTTCATTAGAAAAACAGTCCTTTGCCTGACTGGTGTGGCTCAGTGGTTGAGCATTGACCTGTGAACCAGGAGATCACGATTTGATTCCCTGTTGGAGTACATGCCCAGGTTGCGGGTTTGATCCCAGTGTGGGACATGTAGGAGGGACCCAATCAATGATTCTCTCTCATCATTGATGTTTCTATCTCTCCCTCCCGCTCCCATCCTCTCTGAAATCAATAAAAAATAAAGAAAAGAAAAGAAAGAAAAAGAAAAACAGTCCTTTGAAATCTTTTTCTGTCTTGGATGTCCTTTTCTGATCCACTTAGATGTTTCAAACAGACATGCGCAGGGAGTGTCTCGAGGAGACCAGCTTACTGACCAGGGAACTCACAGACCTGATTGCATTTGATGAATACAGCCTAGCACTGTGTCCATCCTTCTTATTGTGTTTATTGTGTCCTCATCGTGTCCATTATTTATTGTGTTTCTATTGTGTCCATCTGTAACTGTGTTACCCTTTGGATATTCGCATTCTTTTTCCTGATTTATAATCAATTTTATTAAAAACATAGTTTATAGACAGAGACTTTATAATTCTATTTATTGAGGAGTTCAGATATATACTAATAAGAAAATATAATAGACATATAAAAAGATAATTTATAAAAGAAAGATTACAGCCAGTTGACAACGGAAAAGAATCAATGGTTTTAAAAATATGAAATACTATTTCTCAGCTAATAAAGGTAAATATTTTTTACTGACAATACTTATTACTGGGAGGATCCATAGATGCTGGTATACTCACACATTAGATTTGACAATAGAAATAAAAACAACTGTTTTATAAAAATCTTTGGACTCTACATGAAAATTTATGAGAAAATCATAGCTTTTGTCAGTAATCTTACTTCTGGGACTCTCACCTAAGAATATAATATGGAAAGAATATGTAAGGAACATATTAATGATGGCTTTATATCAATGAAATTGCTAAAACTGCCCTGAATGTCCAAAAATAAGGGAATGAATATTTAAATTATAAAACATCCACTGAAAGAACTTATAAAAGTTATCAAAATTGATGTCAACAAAGACTACAAACATTGGAAATCTTAAGTTAAAATATAGGTTAAGGACACAGAATGGCAGGTTTAGTGCTACCATAAAGATATAAAAAGAAAATTCTGCTTATAAAATGATATTTTGAAATAAATAATAAATAATAGTGAAGTAATTTTGCAGGTTTGAGGATGGGGGTTTCCTTTGCTGTTTTTTTCCTTTTACTTTCTAGTTTTGCTTAATCATGTTTGTTTTTTGTGGTAAAAAATATTTAAGTTGGTGAATATTTATTGGGCATTTACTATGTACTGGACACTTTCTTACTTAGGCCTTTGAAATTTAGAGGCAAAGAAGACAGATATGACCCCTGCCCCCACAGAGAACAGGATCATCCAACTTTGGATACTCAGTGTCATTCTTGACTCAACAACTTTCTCTTTCATCATATCTTATAGCTAACACATCAGGAAATGCTATTTGGTGTTAATTTTAAAATAATGAAATCCAGCCATTTTTCACTATCCTCACTGTAACATCCTAGTCCAAGTTAACCATCATCTTCTGCCTGGGATACTAGTATAGCCTTGTGATAGACAAAATAATGCCTCCCTCCTCAACAAGGAACCCTAATCCCCAGAACCTGTGTCTATGTGCATATGTGGCAAAAGAAACCTTGCAGATGTGATGAAGTTAGGATTTTGAGATGGAGGTGTTATCTGGGATTGTCCAGATGGGCCCAATGTGATAAAAAAGGGCACGTATAAGGGAGGCAGGAGGACCAGAGTCTTCTTTACAATGAAGAAAGCAGAGTCAGAGTGATGCAATTTTTGGAAGGAAGTCACAAGTCAAGGAGTGTGGGCAGCCTCTAGAAACTGTACAATACAAGAACACAGACTCTCCCCTAGAGCCTCCAGAAGAAACACAGTCCTACCAAGACCCTAACTCCAGCCCAGAGAGACCCGGTTCAGATTTCTGACCTCTAGGACAGTAAGTTAAGAAATGTGTTCCATTTAAAGCCACCATTTTTGTGGTAATTTATTACAGCGTCAATAGGAAACTAATACTAACTCCTAATAGACTTTCTTGCTCTTATCCATGCTCCTCTACAGTCTGTTCTCAATCTAACAGTCACAGTAACCTTGCTAAAACCCGTCATGTTACTCTACTGCTTTCCATTTCATTCAGAAGTAAAACCACAGTCCTCACAATGACCTAAGATGTCTCACTTAATGTATTTTCTATTCTCTTTGACCTCATATCTTAAAAGTCTCATTTCCCTGAGAAATAGAAATGAAAAGTTCTATTCCAGTCATATTGGCCTCCTTGGTGTTCATCAAGATCCGCGGGGATACTCCTGCCACAAAATGCTTGCACAGTAGCTTCCTCTACCTGTAATATCTTGTCTTCAAACACTTACTCACATGGCTATTTCTTCTGTTTTCCTCAGCCCTTTGTTCAAATGTCATCCCATCAATGAAAGCTACCCCAGCCACCCTATTTAAGGAGGCAATCTGAACTCCCACCCCCAGTGCTCCACTCTTGCTCTATTTTTCTTTTTTCTTTTTTTTTTTTACAGCACATACATCTCCTTTTGACTTACTACATGACTTAATTGTTTATATTCTTTGCTATTTATTTGCTATTGCATTTCCTCCCTACACATACAGCAACACACACACACACACACACACACACACACACACAGGAACATAGCTCCACAAGAACAGGGAGGATTTGGTCTGTTTCATTTTCTGATATATTTTAAGTGGCTGGGATAGTATCCAGCACATGATAGGAGCTTAGTTAATATTTTCTAGATAAATAAATGTTTAAAATTAGTGCTTTGGATACACATTTAGTTTTCTCAAGTGAAAAATTTTAAGCGACAGAGCAAAACATTTATTAAAGAATTTATTCAGATCAGTAAGAAAAACACTAAGTATAATAGGGAAATAGCAAATTTACTATTTATAAGAGAAGACATGCAACTAATTTACACACACTTGGGCAATAATTTAAACTCTTAAAGTGTCAATAGAGTACTTGTTTTCCTTATCAATGTCCACATACAATAAAAGGACATTTTAAAGGCTGTGATGATTTTGAGTTTCTGATAAATGATTCAGGTTTTATATGGAACTATTGAACCTTGCTCATGCTCTGTGGAGCCCTTTTGTGTAAGCTTTTGGCTAGACAGTTATTGTATTGTTCTTTCTACTTTTCAGGTTTTATGGCTTTCTGTAAGAGTTCCAGCTACTTGTTTGATGGACTGGGATGGACTTTCACCCAGATTTTTACTGTCCAACTTTAGATGTGATTTGTGGCCCCATTCAAACATGTGCATGCTACCTCTGGAAAAGTAAGCTCAGTTGTGTTTTTCTCTTAGCTTTATATTTTGTTTTTTTCTTGTTCTTTGTCATCTCTGAAGTGTCATCATCAGTATCATTGGGAAGATAATTAATGCCACATAACATAACGATATCAATAGCTGCCAGAATTCCATGCACTGAAGTGAACCCTCCAGAGCTTATGACAGCCCCAAAGTTTGAGTGGTCACTCCACACATGATTTAGTAATAAGCCCGATGCCATGGGTGAAGAACCACTCCCCTCCATTTCAGAAGATAAAATAATATGGGCCCTTGGGCATGTGAAGATATATTCCACTTTAATCATCTGATTAGAATGCTAGTGTTTCTATTTTTTCCACTTTGACCACTTTGTTATTAACTCCAATTACAACAAAGACTGCTTTGTTCAGAGAAATATATAAACCTGGACACCTAGCCTCTCTACTCTGGATCAAGTAATCTAGGACTGTTGACTCTTCCTATTCACTCCCATCATAAGGCCAGAGTCATCACAACCTTCTCTTAGGCACAGGGATGAGAATGTCTGATTGCTTATTAGACAAACATTTATTGAATGCAACTAAGTACTTCACGCCTGATGATGCCAAGAAGAATAAGAAACAGTCCCTATGTTTAAGAGTGTAGACACCAGTAGATGAGATGAAAAAGCCACCAGTAATTTATAGGTAAGCATTAAAAATAGACTGATAGAGACAGAGCATGGGAACAAGGCATAAAATGTAGGATAAACCTTGGCAATGAGGGATAAAAGGAAAGGAGACAAAAAAGGGAAGGAATTTGTGGAACCATACATATTCAGGGAACTATAATTTGGTATGGCTAAAGTGTAGGGAAAAGAAAAAAAAAATGTGGAAGAGGATGGGGCCAGATACATGGGCAGACACCACAATATGGAGGCATGTATGCCACACTAAGTATTTGTGTGTTGTTGTTTTTTAATCAGGAAGGTACTAACTTTTTTTCTTTAGTTCTTGTACATCACTGAGTTCACCCCCCTTGTTTATATTATATTAGACATGTGGAGATTGGTATATAAACAGAGATTGATTGTTTCAATCTAGAGATTTTATGTCCAAATAGAATTTAATATTGTCCTTTCCAACCTTGAAGTGTTTATTCTATTTATTCAATCATTCTCCAAAAATAGCTGTTTTGCTAATACATATTTGCTAATTGCACTAGTTGTAGATAAATAATGCTTTGACTTGATGATGTGCAAATGTTCAAATTTTCTTCGTGCTCTTTGGCATTATTTAGGTCAATAGTTGCTTTATTATATCTCAATGTCTAGATTTATAAACTTTAGTTTTCTTCTTGAAGATAGATTTAAAAATGAGTTCATCCTAAGAAAGTATTTTAATCGACATTAAAATTTATGTCCTACTTCATTTATTAGCATATATTTTTAATGGGGGCTTTCCTTTCCTCTAACTAAACTCCATTTCTATGAGAAATGGGAGAGGTTTTCTATCATATATCTTCTTATTATTGCTTTATTTTTGGCCTAGCAATCACTTATCCAAATTCTTTATTGACCATTGAATCTGGTATAACAATGCACTGAGCTAAGGTTAGCCCCTTTTGACTCCAATCTTATCTCTGCAAATAACTAGCTATTTGATCCTGAGCAATTTTCCTTTCTCCTCATTTGCAAAATAAGAGGGTTAGACAGGATCATCTGAAAATGCCCTTCAGGCTGAGAGATTTTATTTTCGTGACTAAGCATTAATAAATGTAATATACCTTATTTTGGTTCATTCCTCTGCTTATCTCACCTGTACATTTCGTCACATAATTCTGTGTACTTTGCTTGTGAACTCTCCTGTCTATAGACTGGTGCTGCCTGAGTCTTCTATTTACTTAGGTGATCATCAGAAGTACTGCTGAAGGGCTCAGGTTGTAGGACTTGCTCAGTGACTGTCGTGACAAAGGCCTCATAGAAGTTACTATTTGTATCCCTTGTTATATGTTTTAGATTTTACTTTTTTTATTTCAAAATAAGCAGCCTGGTTTCCTTGTTTTTATAATGCCTATAAGAGAATATTCAGTTTCTAAGTCATACATTCCTGTTGCTTCTATACCATCAGCTCTCAAATATCCAGGAAAAGTTGGCCCACCTTGACTCAGGGTTAAACTAACTTGGCCTACTGCTATGATCCAAATGGTGTGGCTTTTAGAGATTGAAACCTGTGGTACTGTTGGGCTAAGTCATATGGAAGTGCAGAAACAAAACATATTGTTCAGTCCAACTATCAACACTGTGGACTTTAGATGACATCCTCATTAGATGATCTTCATCTTTGCTCCCTACAATCTGATTCCCTCTTCTCTATGTTGCTAATTTTGACCTATCTATTTTAGGAACTACTGAGGCAGCAGCTTCTCCTTGTTATTGCTTGGGATAGTTTCACTATTCTGGACTCAAAGTTTATTGTCTTTATACCAAAGCTTGTTCTGTACTTCCTCATTCTGAAACCCCCTTCCTCACTGTTGCTCTGAATCTCTGCTGGGAAGCCTGCCCTCCTTTGGTGGGACCTGGATATACTAGTATTTCCAAGAATTGCTTTGCCTTAAAGCCAGTTGCTTTCAAAGGACCTGATGGTCTGGGGTACAACCCACTCAGAAGACAGCCCAGTGAGGGTAGTCTCAGGGGACTCGTAAGAGAGAGCAGCATCCTGAAAGTAAAACATTTCTATTACAAGAAAAAGAATCATCCCCAAATTGTAAAGTGAGTGAATTTTGGCTTCAAGACAAATTTATCTGCATCTGGACATAAAGATCTTTCTTCATGGTCCCACTGAAGTGAGACCAAGCAAATATCTTGGTCCATTTAAAAAATGAATAGTCCCATGAATCTGTGCATGAGGCATCCAGTAATGTTCCTTAATGCACAGATTAGATCTTCTGGAACAAAATTAGGAACACATGGCTTGATAATGTAAATATCCTCCTGAGTTTCAATCAGAAGACTGGGAAGGCAAGAAGTAAGCTAGCTCATAAACATCCATCTGGTTGGGAGCTGGAATTAGACACTCATTTACTTAAGGTCTTCATTTATAGGGCCAGAAGGTAAATGAGAGAACTGTGGCTAATGCAGATTACTGAGGTTAAGCAAGAGAAGAGTGTTCAAAATGTGTCATTACAACCAGGTACCAAAAAAAAAAAAAAATTGCCTCCCAAGTTATAGAAATGTCCATATATTATTTTGGCAAATAGAAAGTAGTGTGGATAAAATAAAAGACAACAAGTAGACACCTGACATTAATTTTAATGTGCTCATTTGACATATTGACCTGGATGGGCAGAGTCCATTTACAGCCCTGCCACAGACTAGAACAGATTTTGTATTTTTTAATTTTTATTTTATATTTACAGGTTAGGAAGTATGGCCCCAATGAACATCATAGTAGTAATGGGTTTTGGAAGTATTTTAGTTAGTATACCCAAAACCATGAAATGATCTAATTCTTCCCTGTTGATCAGCATACCCTCCAATGCCACCACCATGAGTTTAATAAGGGAGAAATCAGTGTTATTTTCTTACTAGCTGCACCAGTTCCCAATGACTTGAACCCAATTCAGAGTACTGTTCAAAACTGAGCTAGAGCATGAGGGCTTAAAAGGGAACATCTGGCCCATGGGCCATATAAGGCCCTCAAAATCATTTGGACTGGCCCAGCCAAGGCATTAGGGGTGAGTTAATTAAATGTTTGACCAAATATAGCAGGCTAATTTTTAAGTTGATAATTTTATATTGCCCACAAATGATGTTATAAATATCCAAATGGCCCTTGATAGACAAACGATTCCCCACCCCTGGCTTAAATGATCAATACCATCTCAATCCTAAACTAGATTTTTTTCTTAACTATATCAGTTTTTTATTTATTGCATGAAGAAAGACAGTCAGAGAGAAGGGGTAGACTATATAGTACCAGGCAACAGAACAGACTACAGCTCTTCATACCTACCTGGCCACATGCGTGTACTAGTACTAGTATACATGTAGTTCACACTATGCTGAGTAGCCTAGAACCACTTTTGGAACTGAAGGACCTATACTCCCAAACTGCTGAGACTGCTACCAACTGGCATCCCTTAGCTACCAGCCCTTTCCAGGAATTTCCCTGGGCTGATGAGAGCTGGTTGGTGAATGACCATGACTCTCCATTGCCTCCAATATCTGGTTCTTGTGGGAATACAAAGTTCCACCCCTCGTCCCAATTTAGGACAACTCTGAAGGGCTCTCTTGGCCTCAGAGTTCCTTGTGGGCTTCACGGAGGCTTTTGTAGTAACTATGTCATGACTCAATGTTTCTCTCTGTCCAGGCTAAATTCCTTTCTTTCCCTACAAGTGTTAAGCCCTAAGGGCACTTTTTAATAAAATTTGTGCATTCAAAATGACATTTCAGTGTCTACTTCCCAGAAAACCCACCCTGAAACAAGGACAAAAGAAATGAAAAAGTCAAAAATAAAAATAAAAATAAAATGATTACCTGCTCAGGCTTCCCTGAGAGGCCAAGCTTTAAGCATAGTAACTTACCTCTCCACACTAACTAGTGGGCTACATCACCACATATAAACACTAGGAATGTCTTAGATGCTCATGATATACCATATCCCATGAGTCCACCTGCTTTCAGGTCAACCTTGATGAGGCCCAGACATACAGCCAATATCCCACATCAGGGGAGTTTAATGCCCCAGCAGCACCCTGCCCCCGGAGAAGATATGCCGGTAGGTAGATGATCTAGCCTTTCCAGCCTCCAATGGGACAATTCTGAGGCAAGTTCTATACTCTTCCAGTGCTAGAACAGCAATGCAACAGCACTGAACCCTTGTTTTCACATATTAGTTTACAAAGGTTGGCATAACAAAAATCCATAGATTGGTTGCCTTAAACAATAGAAATTTTCTTTCTTACAGACTGAAGGCTCAGGTGTCAGCAGGCTTGGTTTCTTCTGAGGCCTCTCTCCTTGGCTTGTAGATAGCCACCTTCTCTCTAAGTCCTCACATGGTCTTTGCTCTGTGTACACAGAGGTCTGTGTCCTAATATCTTCTTCTTATAAGGTCATTTGTCATTTTAGATTAAGGTCCACCTAGATGACCTTATTTTATCTTAATTCTTTAAAAATTCTAATTTCAAATACAGTCACACTCTGAGGTACTGGGATTTAGGATTTCAACATATGTATTTGGGGGTGGGAGACACAATTCAGCCCGTAACACCCCAGTAATTAAATGTATGCTGTATCAGTATTTCCCCTTTGCCTGTCTCACCTTTCCCCTCCCACATTTCTGCTTCTATAGATCATCTCCCAAATAAACTAAGAAACCTCATCTTTAAGTCATTTTTCAGAGGAACCCAGCCAACTATCTTAAACTCTGACCCACCAAATTAGCAGGTCCTTGAGGAAGTTAGCAGAAGGTTGACATAGACAGGTCTTGCTTGGGATACATATAAACTTCCTCTTTTGACAGTATATCATCAATTCTGCCTATTCCTTCAAGTAAAATTTCCTAAGCACTTTAAACTAAAGATAAAAAATAGAGAGAACCAGGTATTCTAAATTCACACATACAAATCCACCAGTCTGCCTCAACCCTGTTAGCAAAATTAAGTTGGTGCAGAAGATAAAGTCATTTAAGTACCTTAGCAAGAGAAGAGAGCATGTGTTTTGCAGGACTTGGTTGTGATACTCCCATGTGAGGCAGAGCAAAGTGGCTGCAAAAATACAAAGCAGAGAGCCATTCAGGCAATTTATGTGAATTTTCCCAAAAGAGAAAGGTAGGATTCATCACCCGTTGGATACAGCATGTTTTTCATTGAATTCTTCTATTTGAATTTTGAAATGACAGATGTATTCAGGCAAAAAGCCATGGATTTTTTTTCATCACATTTTTTGTCCTACCAGGAATTTACATTTTTTTAATTTGAATTCTATAAGCTCTTAGCCTAAAGGTGTCCACCTTACCTCTAAAAAGCTTACCTAAGCTGATTTTTTAAAAATAATCTATTGATCACTATAATGACCTGTGGGTGCATATCAATTAATGAAGATTAAAGCAAGTAAACCAAAAGCTAAATAACCACAATAGTTACCTTTCATAGCAAATGAACCTAATATGCTCCATGTTTACAAAGAACTTAAAGAAGAAGAGCTATCATTTAATAAGCTTCTCCTCTGTGTCAGTCTCTTTAAATAATTATCACATTCAATATCTCCAAAACCCTGAAACATGGATATTATTATTTATTCTTCATGATTTTAATATGAGGGGAAAGATTTAGAAAATATCACTCATCAAATAAATAACACAAATGGGATTTGAACCCAAACCTGATTCTAAATCTTTTTACTTCCAGTGGCTCTCAATCAGGAATGATTGTTCAAATTAATTGGAAAGTTATGGATGCAAAAAAAAAAAAAAAAAAAACAGATCACTTCGTTGTGAGTCAGAGACCTAAATGTAAAAGCAAATATAATCAAGCTTCTAAAATAAAATACAGAAGATTATAACCTGACCATTTGATAGGCATATTTCATAAGCAAGATTCAAAATGTATGGGCCAATAAAGAAAGGAATAAAAATTGAACTTATTAAAAATTAAGATCTGTGCATCAAAGGCACTGTGAAAAAGGTAAGCTATAAATTATAAAAAGATATCTCCAACACATACATAAAAAAAGAGTTGGAAGTTGGATCCAGACAATAAACATTTGGAAAGGTGTTCATATTTAATCATTAGAGAAAAGCATCTACTTGAATAATTAAAATAGAAAAATCTGACAAATACTAAGGGTTGGTGATACTACAGAAAAATGGGGACTCTTTTGTACTTTTGGTGAAATTGCTACATGCAAGCATTACCTTGTAAGCCTCTTTTTCAGTATCTTTGAAAGTTAAACATGAATACAGCCTAATGATGCAGCGCCCTACAGATGCAGAACTTACTATTCCACCTGTGGATATATACCCAACAGACATAAGTGCTATGTCCATCAAAAAAACATACACAGGAATGCTCAGAGCCACTTTATTCATAACTAGAGGCCCAGTGCACAAAATTCGTGCATGGGAGGTCCCCTCAGCCCAGCCTGCACCCTCTCCAATCCAGGACCCCTTGGGGATGTCCAACAGCTGGTTTAGGCCTGATCACTGCGATCAGGCCTAAACCAGCTGTTGGACATCCCTCTCACAATTCTGGACCTCTTGCTCTTAATCACTCACCTGCCTGCCTACCTGATTGCCCCTAACAGCGCCCCCAACGCCCGCCAGCCTGATTGCCCCTCACTGCCTCTGAGTGCCGGCCTGATTGCTCCTAACTGCCCTCCTTGCTGGCCTGATCGCCCCTAACTGCCCGCCGCTGCCGGCCAGGTCACACCCAACTGCCCACTCCCTGCTGGCCTGGTCACCCCTAACTTCCCCCCTGCCAGCCTGGTCACCCTCAACTGACCCCCCTGCTGGCCTAGTCGCCCCTCACTGCTCCCCTGCCAGCCTAATCACCCCCAACTGTCCCCCCCCCGCCAGCCTGGTCACCCCCAATTGCACCCCCCCTGCCAGCCTGGTCACCCCTAACTGCCCCCCTTGCTGGCCTGGTTACCCCCAATTTGCCCCCCTGCCAGCCTGGTCGCCCCATGCAGCCTGCTATTCAGTCGTTTGGTTGTCCCTCACTAACCCCCCTGCGAACCTGGTGGCCCCATGCAGCCTGCTTGTTCAGTCATTTGGTCATCCCTCACTAACCCCTGTGCCGGCCTGGTCATAGGCAGCCATTTTGTGAGGGCATGAGGGTCAATTTGCATATTAACTCTTTATTACATAGGGTAACTAAAAACTGCAAATAACTAAAGTGCTCATCAAAGGTAGAATGGGTCAACAGACTGCAATATAATCATGCAATGGAATACTACATAGCAATGCAAAAGATCAAAGTCCTGGTACATTAAACCACAATGGTGAACCTCAGCTACAATGTTGAGTGAAAGGAGTCAGACACAAAAGAGTACTCTTTATATGAATCCATTTATATAACTTTATAACTTTCAAAATAATCTATAGTGAAAGAGGTAAATTATCCTTGGAGGAGGGGGATTGACTGACTGAGAAGGATCTTTAATGAGTTTTCTGGGATCTGGAAATATTGATTTTATCTTAATTTTAGCAGTGGTCACATGAATAGACAAATGTATATATTTGTATATACCTATGTGTGTGTATAAAAATTCATGACCTTTGCACTTAACATTTACACTTTACTGCATATATATGTATGTATATTATATTTTAATCTTTTATTTTATTTTATTTTATTTTGTTAATCCTAACCTGAGGATATTTTTCCATTGATTTTTAGGGAGAGTGGAAGAGAGAGGGAAAGACAGAGAGAAACATCAATGTGAGAGAAACACATCGATTGGTTGCCTCCTGCATGAGCCCTAACCAGAGCCCGGGCTGGGGAGAAGCCTGCCACCAAGGTCCTTGTCCTTGACCAGAATCAAACTCGGGACCCTTTGGTCCACAGGCCAATGCTCTATCCAGTGAGCCAAACTGGCTAGGGCTATATTTTAATCTTTTTTTTTTTTTTAACTATAATGGCTGGACCTCTTGTCTAAGCCAACAGAATCAGAAGCAGGGCTAAGAGATGGGAGATAAACAAGTATATATATTTTTTCAAAAAGTTCCCCCATTATCCAGTGATTGTGATACATGTTCTTGTTTTCAAATCACTTTATCCCCAGGCTCAGGTAACTCAAGTACAGTGCGAAGTCAGCACTGATGTTGGCTCTGTAAGTAACAGCTGAGTAACCTGGGAGAATGCAGCCAAAGAAGGAAGGGTCTGGACTAGATGAGCTCTCAGGTCCCTTCCCGCACTAAAGTGGTAAATTCTACAACATGAATCCATACCAATTGTCCAACACACAAATAAAGCCTAAAATTAAGGGAAGTGGGTAGTTGAATAACACGATATATTCAGTTATGACTGCTTAAAAGTTTTCTCACTCCATTTTACATGCTATCTTAAGACATTCAATCTTCTATATTATGCTTAGGCGCTGGTTGAACGGCAAATTCTTAAAAGATGGCAACACATTAAGCTATTATCAATCATTAATACTTCATTATGGATGTGACAATAAATCATTTTCAATTTGATAGTTACCTAAAATTCTACCCTTTAAGAACAGGATGTAGAATTAAAGGCAGTTTGATGTATAATGGAAAGAGCATAGAACAAAGAAATAGGAATCTGCTTTCTACTCACACTTACGCTGCTAATTAACTGTGTACCTTTGAATAGGTCCTTTCCTGTCCCTAGTGTTCAGACTGTCCATCAGGAAAATGTGAGCACTTGGAATACATAATCTCTAAGGGTCATGGGGGACTATATAATTCTATGACTCTCCTTAGGTCCTGATACAGGAAATCTTAAAGGTAATCTGGAGTTCTGAATGAAGGCACTGGTTTCCTGTCACTTTTAGGAAGAGAGTCACAAAAACTAAGGGCAGTGGCAGGAAACCAATAAAAAACATTGAGATCACGGCGTGTATTTTTTTATGTTTTTATTTTTTTTAAGTCCAGTTTGAGACCTTAGGTGAGAGCAGTGGCAAACACAGAGTACTGGCTGTCTGGTGGCTGTCTGGGAGGTGGGGGCAGGGTGGCACGGGGAGGAAGAGGAATGTACTGGCTTTGTTCTTAGGACAGTTCATGCAGGGTGTATTTATAAACCACAGTACGCTGCAGAGGGCAGAATCAGCTGACCAACCTCCAGAAGCATAGTGTACTGATGAGCAACACTCCCCTAGTCTCTGCCCCTCACCCACCAACTTTGCTCATCCCTCAAGGAGGTGTGCTGGGGCTGGGACTGGCAAGAGGAAGCCAGACAATTCCAGTGATAAGACAACTCAAAGGAAGGGGATCAAATAGCCACCTAGAAGTAGTTCTGGAGGGGAAAATTCAAGAGGGAGGGCAAAGGGGGGTGTGGTTTATAGGGGCCCTGCCTTGTGAGGGAGAATGGAACTCAGTCACCAGAGAGCCATTCAACTTTGAAGGCGATGAACTTGGAATCCGATTAGCACAATCATTCCTGCTTCCCTAATGAGATTGGAGAGGACCAATCCTATATAATCCTATATAATAAATAGGTAATATGCAAATTGACCCTCATGCCGTCACAAGATGGCTGCACCCACAGCGGAGGTGGGGTTCCCTTAACACAAGATGGCTGCGCCCACAGTGGAGGCGGGGTTCCCTTAACGAGCCATAATGAGCGATCAGTAGGGACTTGAGGCTGCATGGCACCGGGCCAGGGTGGGGGACCTGAGGGTGCATCGGAGGACCTGAAGCTGCACCCCTCGCCCAGCAGGGCTTGATGGGGGACCTAGGGCTTGACGAGGGTGGGGCTGGCCAGGTCTGGATCTCACCCAATGTGGGTGGGGCCGGCTGGGTCTGGGTCTCGTGTGATTTCGAGGTGCACACGGGTGGGCGGGGACTTGACTCTGGATCCCACGGTGTGTCCCAGACTCTGACAAGAAGAAGATTTTCATATACATTTTACTAATTTTCTTTCATCTCTGTCACTTCTATTATAGAGAAAGGGCAAATAGCAACATTAAAATATTTCCTTTAACTAATTCCCCTTTAATGTGCACAAATTTTGTGCACCGGGCCACTAGTTGTATAATAATGAGGCTCACTCAATGTGAGGAGTGTTTGAACTTTAACTTCCTTTCTCTAAATAGTCAGTCTCAGACAATGGCTGGGATGTCTGGTGATAACTGAGAGATTTATAAAGAACACACTGTCTTTCACACTGGACCTTTTAGTCTTAGGAAATCAGCCACTACCTCATTTTTCATGCCTTTTCCAGGAATAAATCCTGCTCACCCAGGAGTCATTGGGCCAGGAAATACAATTATGTGAACCCATGTTTCCTAAGAACTGAATGGGTACCTACAATTTTGAGCAGGCCAGGAAATAGCCACTCAGCTAATAATGATAACAGGTTGCTACTGATCTTAGCAGATAGGAGGCTCACCTAAAAACTGTAGGGGGTTGTAGAAACCTGCCTCATCCTCATTTGCTTTTAAGTGGCTCCTTTCCCTGCCTCCTTGCTCACTCTTTCATCCTCTGCCCTCCTCCTTTTCTTATTAAGCTCTAGTTCTGCCCCCATCCCTCCTTTAAAGAAATATTTAGCTTATATTTGTAATAAGTTTCAGGAAGCTCACTGGGACCCTGCCTGAACATTGACTGTAATTTAGGGTGAGTTATGTTTCAATTACCTCTATGTTATAGCATACTGGTGAGGGCAGGCATTATGTCATGTCAGGGATACGGGCGAGAGAAAATACGGACACCCCCATTACAGGCGGTGATGGAGCAGTTTTAATAATATTGGGGGAAAATGGAACATAAATGCATTTCCAGCTGCACCATTACTGCACATTAGCAACACCACGTGGCCAAAGTGAGAGGGGGGAGGCCACAGGGAAGAAGGGGTTACAGGTATGGCAGTAATTGGAGTTTTTCCTCTGCATTTAGAAAGAGACAAAAAGTCCTATAAAAACCTTGGAAATGTTTGTTTGTTTTTCCTGTGAATAATGATCTTACCAATGACATAAAATACTAACTTTTCAATACTAAAAAAATTCTAATTTCTAGTGAGTTTTCCCATTTCATGCAAGAAGGATAACTCTTACTTGTGCTCTCACTCTCCCTCCTATCCCCTCTCCCTCATTTTCTCAGCTTCTTTATTTTCTTGGCACAAATAGCAGTCATTGCTCAGAGGAGGTGTGCGAATTAGGCTGCTTTGTAATTCAAACCTTTTATTCAAGTTACCCTTATGTACTAAAGAGGAAAATATGTATTGGCTAAATGGCCTTGTTATGAATGTTTCCCATAGTGAATGGAAGGTGGCTCCCCCATGCACAAACCTTTCCAAACCATGACTCCATTCATCACTTACAATGGAATTTCACTAATGCTAATTTCCACCTTTTACTTTTTCAAATGAGGTTGTGGGAGCATATATAGATATTTTTTTTTTCTGGCATGACTAGTTCCTTTAAAAAGAGGAAGTGACAATAAATGAGCCTGCACAGCCTGATGATGATGTGTGCTTTGAGGATTGGTGGTTTGCAGGTGTTGAGCTTGATGAAATACAGTAAGAAAAATGAGAATGTAGGTGGCATTGGTGGGTCGCTGCTTGTAACAGCTGTTTAACTTTGTTCAGTGAAAACAAATACAGTCAATCAGAATTGCCTCTTATTTAACCACAGAGGAACAGGTTCAGTAACTAAAATAAATAGTATGTATATGGTTGGTCTAACTTTCCTCTCATCAAAATGACAGTGTAAGCCTAAAATAAAAAGGAAAACAATCAGACATAGCAACATGCACATAAAATACACTGGGAAATACAGAAAATTTTAAACCAATTGGGGTTGGGGAAAATACATGCTAAAGAAAGATAATTGTGTATGTGTGCTTAATGATCTTTATCTCCTCGAAGATGTAATCCAAACTTGTTGGAGAAAATTTGAAAATTTCATATAAATATAAAAAAGCACTTCAGTTATTTCCATCTTTTTTTGTGATTCTATCTCATGTTTCAACAAAATCATTCATTTCTTCATTCACTAAACAGTTCTCCAATGAACATCTACTATGCAATAAGCACTGTTTTGCTCAATTTGAAATGAAGGAATCTAGCAAACAAAATAGGTGTGGAGAATACCCTCCAGGGGTTTACATCCCATTGGCAGTGTTAAGAATAAGACAAAAGGTCTATAAGGGAGCTGCTTATTCTAAGCACTACATCTCTGAGAAATGGGATCTTAAACTAGTCAATCAGTGATCCCTTGATCAGCACTACTAAGGTCATCTGCCTGATAGACCCCTGCTATCACCTAAAGAAAAGTAACTTTGCTATAACCATGTTTTTGCCTAGTATGACTTCCTAGTTCTGCCTATAAAAGTCTGTCATATTGTTCAGCTCCTCAGAGCTTCTTTGATACCAGATAGGAGAGGTCCTCATCCCCAGCTGTTGCTCACGGGGCATGGCTTTCTTGTGATATCCCAAGAAAAATAAGTTTCTGAGATTTGCATTGGAGGATGAGATATCATAGAAAGCTTTGTTTCCATGGAATTATACCCCTCAGCTTCCAAAGTCCCATTTCCCTTAGTCCAGTCACAGAAGTATAGCTGGAGCTTCAGTCGAGCTAAAATCAGAGCCAGTGTCAAGAGTTTCCTTTCCATGTCAGGGCATAGTCCAATCCAGCATCAGGCTAGCTTAGTCTGTGTTTCCCACTGTAGTCCATTAGTCCACTGTGTGTGGGGTAGTCATGGCCCTGGGCCATACCAGTCAATGCAAGAGAGCCAAGAGCTAAGAGCAACAAGAGTAACAACAGCCAAGAGAGTGAACTCCTTTGTTTAGGGGGATTATGTATTCCCATATTTTCAAGGGCTTGCATTGGCTCCACCCATTCTGGTCAATTCATGGTTCCCCAGGCTTGACTTACAGGCAAGTCCCTTCCCTAGTCATCCCAACTTACTGTGCATTAATCTATCTCCCCTTTGTTGGGTCCCTTCCTCCAGTGATTCTGCAGGGAATGGGCCAGTGGTTCCCTGAGGGGTGTGGAATTGCAGCTTCCTGGTGAAGCTGCCCAAATGGCATGCTTATAATGTCTGGCCTTCCCTTTTCTCCTTTCCTATTATTAATAACTAGAGTCTGGTGCACAAATTTGTGCACTAGTGGGGTCCCTCAGCCTGGCCTGTGGGGTCAGACCGAAACTGGCTCTCCGACATCCCTCAAGGGGTCCCAGATTGCAAAAGGGTGCAGGTCAGGCTGAGGGACCCCACTGGTGCATGACCGGGGCCAGGGAGAGACACAGGAGTTTGGCCAGCCAGGGAGGGACCGTGAGAGGGCTCCAGGGTGTGTCCAGCCCATCTCGCTCAGTCCCGATTGGCCGGACCCCAGCAGCAAGCTAACCTACCCAGTCAGAGTGTCTGCCCCCTGATGGTCAGTGCATGTCATAGAGAGTGGTTGAGCAGCTTTACCATATCATTAGCGTATTATGCTTTGATTGGTTGATCAGCCGACTGGACAACCGGATACTTAGCATATTAGACTTTTATTATATATGTCTAGCTAATGACAATGGTATCACTTTCTATCGGCTACATTGGATGCTCCCCAATTTAATCAATTTTTGCTTGAATAAACTTTTAAAGTTTTTAATATGCCTCAATTTATCTTTTAACAGCAGAAATAGACAATAAAGAAATCAAATACTCAGTCTGCAATGCATTGAAGGAAGCAACATGTTGTATCAGAGAATACTAAAGAAAGTCTTCAGAGATATCAGAATGATATTGCATGTGTGATTTTGCACTCTGCTTTATTCACTTAACAAAGTGCTATATGAATGCTCTTACATCACTAAATACTCTTTGAAAACATTTGTAATGGCGGGATAGTCTGTCTTAAACAAATCTGAATTTATGTACTGATCTTTTCTTGTGTTTTCCTTCTAGGGCTTTTATGCTAAGAAAATATTTTTGCCTGAAAATCTATAAAATAGTCACCTATGATTTTTGTTGTTGTTGTTAGATTTGTTATATTTAATATTTTCAGTTAATCTTAAAAACATTTTGATGTAAATAATAGAAAAAACAAATTAGTCTTTCCACATAAAAAATTAAAGTAACAATTCCTGCATTGCACATAGCTTCTTAATCATTTTATGATACACTATTTGTCACATATGAAGTACTAGAGTTTATTACAGGATTACAAATTCTATTGATATGTCTGTAGATATTTACATCAAAGGATTTAAAATTTCTTTACCTATATAATCAATTTTAACATCCAATTGATTCTTATTATTTGTGATGCTATGTATAAATTTGCTGTGAATACTGAATTAGATAATTCTGAGCCATTGTTTTTAGGGAAAATATATAATTAGATTCCTATATTTTCTACATTTTTCAATTTTTCTTAGCTACATTCTTACCAGTTTGTTTTCCAGATAAATCTTAGAATTTTTTTTCAAGACCAGCTATAAAAAAAATAATTAGTAGGTAGGGTTAATGCTCATTACTCACAGATTCCATATTTGCAAATTCACCTATTCATTAAAATGTATTTGTAACCCCCAAACCAATTATCAGGCCACTTTCATGGTTATTTGCAGCTTTGAGCAGAGCAGCAAAAAAATTAGTTACCCAACATACATTTCCAGTTGAGGTTGAAGGAGGTAATGCTCTATCTTCTTGTGTCAGCTCTCATACTGTGAACAAGTATCCTTTCTGTGTTGTATTCTATGCTATGTTTTTCACATTTTTTAGCTTTTTAAAGGCCTCCAAGTGTAGTGTTAAGTGCTGTCCACATCATTAAAGCCATCATGTGCCTTACAGAGGAAATACACATGTTTGATAAGCTTGGTTCAAGCATGAGTGATGGTACTGTTGGCCATGAGTTCAATGTTAATGAATCAAAAATATATATTTATTAAGGTCTCCTTAAACAGAACCACACATAAAACAGCTACATATAGTTTGGTTAGTGACCAAGGACTCTTAAGAACCTAACTGAATATTTCCTCTAGGAGCAATGGTTCAGAATTATCTAAGTCAGTGTTCACAGCAATTTCATACATGCTACCACAAACAGTGATAATCAACTGTATTCTTACAGATATTGCTTTAAATAAATGTATTAAATTGAGAAGAATCCACTTCTTTAAAATAAAGACCTCTAATCTAGAAATATGTTTCATAATTTCTTTCATAATGCCTTATTTGTTTTATTATGCTCATTGCTAGGAATTTTCTTATTTAATATTGTGAATGGAATTATTTTTCCTTAGACTTTCTAATGAGTTATTATTGGTTTATAGAACAGATATTGATTTTCATAAAATTATTTTGTACCCAGACACTTTGCAAAATTCTTATTAATTATCTCTATTTTAAGTAGATATTTTTTCTCAGAATAAACTATGATATAATGCAAAAAACTAATTAGAATTCCTATACCAAAAGTTTTACCCCTTATTCCTGATTTTTCATTTTGTTTTATTCGAAAGAACTTTTAAAACAGGAAACTTTCTCTTGTTCTTAATTAAATTATTCTACTGTTTTGCACAAGTATAAAAATGGATCTTGTCTAACATGGTAAAAAATGTTTTCTAAGAGTTGTGATGGAATGGGTACTGAAAATGTTCAGAAGCCTATTTAATTTTTCTTGATGTAATTATTTCCTCCTTTGGTCTTGATCTAATTAATTAACCTCTTAATATTAATTCACCATTACAGTCTAAATATAAATCTTACATTATATTTATAGATTACATTTAAGGTGTATTTGGTTATTTAGGTTTTCAACTTACTCATAGGTTATTTAGGTTTTGCTTCTATTTAATGAGATTTTATTTAAAGGTAAAAATATAGCTATGAGGTTTAGATTTGGTTTTTTTGCAGTCACTGTCAGCCTTTGCTATCTGAATCTATATTATTACTGTATGTTATTACATGAAATCAGAAACATATCATTTTAAAGACTATTATCCAAATCTTTGAAAAAACTGACATACATATGAACATTGAAAGTTAAAATTTTAAGCATTTAAAGTTAAAATATACTTCTGTGTATCTACTAGTGGCCCAGTGCATGAAAATCATGCATGGCAGGGGGCGGGGGGTTCCCTCAGCCCAGCCTGCACCCTCTCCAATCAGACATCCCTCTCACAATCTGGGACCACTGGCTCCTAACCGCTCACCTGCCTGCCTGCCTGATTGCCCCTAACTGCCCTCCCCTGCAGGCCTGGTTGCCCCCAACTGCCCTCTCCTGCCAGCCTGATCTTGCCCCCAACTGCCCTTCCCTGCCAGCCTGATTGGCCCTAACTGCCTCTGCCTGCCTGATCACCCCTAACTGCCCTCCCCTGCCGTCCTGTTCTTGCCACCAACTGCCCTCCTCTGCCAGCCAATTTGGTTCTGATTGGTCAATTTCTATGCCAGTCAGCATCTCTAGGCCTATCAATAGGGCCTGATCAGAAAGGCAGAACTGATTAGTGGAGGCCTGGAGAGAAATGGAGGCATGGCTGCTGGCCTGGCCCAGAAAGAGAGAGGCTAGTGCTGATCAACAGCTGCCACACAGGCTATGGATCAGACCCTGCTTCTCTCTTCATGCCTCTCTCCAGGCTTGATTCGCAGCCCCTCAGCAGTCAGTGCTGGGTCGCCACAGCAACCCAGTGTTGACTGCAGGACTGACTTCTGGTTGGTAGAGCCTCTGGTCGTGATGGACCCAGGGTTTTTATATATTATAATATCTATATTTACATCTACATCTATATCTATAAATATATCTATATGTGTGTCTGTGTCTGTCTATGTCTATATTTGTTAATCCTCATGCGAGCATATTTTTCCATTTATTTTTTTAGAGAGAATGGAAGGGAGGGAATGTGTGGAGAGAGGAGAGAGAAGCATCAATGTAAGAAAGACACATCAATCAGTTGCCTCCCACACATGCCTCAATGGGGGCTGAGGATGGAATCTGCAATCCAGGTGCCTGCCCTTGACTGGGAATGGAACCCACCACCCTTTGGTGCATGAGTTGGCACTCTAACCACTGAGAAACACCAGCCAGGGCCCATTTATATTTTTAAAAGATGTATTAGAATTGTGCTATGGTCTGAATGTGTGCCTTCAAAATTAATATACTGAAAGCCTAATGCCCAAGGTGAGGGTAGTATAAAATAAGGTGATCAATCATGAGAGCAGACCTTCATGAATGGGATCAGTGTCCTTATAAAAGAGACCCCAGAGCCCTGGCTGGTTTTCTCAATGTTTAGAGCATCAGCCCATGGACCAAAGGGTCACAGGTTCGATTCCTGGTCAAGGGCACACACCTTGGTTATGGGCTCAATCCCCGGCCCCATTCGTTGTGTGGAAGAGACAACCAATTAATGTATTTCTCTCACATTGATATTTATCTCTTTTTCCTTTCCTCTTTCTCTAGAAAAATCACTGGAGAAAATATCCTCAGATGAGGATTAAAAAAAAAGAGAGAAACCCCAGAGAGACTCCCCCACCCTCTTCCTGCCATGTGAGGCCACAATGAGAAGCTGGCAGTCTGCAGCCCAGGAGGAGTCTTCCCCAGATCCCACCATGCTGGCACCCTGATTGGGGACCTCCAGCCTCTAGAATTGAGAGAAATAAATTGCTGCTGTTTATAAGCCTCTCAGTCTGTGGTATTTATTATAGTGACCTGAATGAACTAAGACTTACAGTATTATTTTGCTGATTCTTAAGAATCCTTTCTCTTTTTAAAATTCCTTTCACATGTCTATTTTTTATTTCACATTTGCTATTATTATTAATTAGGTTTGTCACAGTATGCCTATGCTTTGTTTTTGTTTGTATGTGTGTGTTTTTCCTCCAAGTGACCACATTTATTTAGGGAGAAGAGACTTGAGAATTCTTCTGAGGATGCTAAGGACATGCTTTGGTAAAGAAGTGGCAGTGGCTGAAGATGAAAATCCACGCTGGTGCGCAGCAGTGTTAAGGGGATGAAGACGCACTCTGAGTCTGAGTCAGAGGGAGGCTGGCAGCTTGTTCCTCTGGAGGCACAGAGGCAATAGATAGATGAAGCCAGACATGCACAGTTATGAAACAGGCAGCAGTGGGCATCTGTAATGGTGATAAATGGTGTGCCACTTTAAAATTTTGAGCAAGCTGTGGAAGAACCAACACTATGCCATTTTTAAATTATTCTAGGAGGAATGCATGAAAAGGCTTAGAGATCAGACAGGAAGGCTTTCCTGGAGACTATTAAAATTCTGCCAAAGGAATAAGTAGAAAGAAACAGATAAAAGATTCCATGATTCTGGTGAAAATACGCAGCTTATCCAAAAAGGAGACATTTATCTGCTAAGTATGAAAGTATTTATGGGGATGTAGGGACAACATATTAGGAAGTGTACCTGTCCCCAAAGTCTGGAATATTCTTTGGGTTTCTGCAGTATGGGAAAATTTGGAACTGAACTACTTCTTAAACAGGACTTTGAGAAGTCTGTCCAATATAACTAGTGTCCTAAACATGTGGGATATGGAAGAGAAAGAAATAGAAATTTACCCCAAAATTTTATATAACAATGAAGGAAAATTGGAAAGATTGAAAGCTTAATGTGGAAAAAGTGAAGTACTTTTCTGATTTATTAGGAATAGGAATCTGCATGTGGAGCGGCCCCAAGGAGATTAGCAACACAAGTAGGGATGGAAGGAGATAAGAAGTTAAGAACTAGAAAATAAAATAAAAGTAGTTATAGTAATAATAATCTCACCTATTATTATTCTATACTTATCATTTTTGAGTGATTATTATGTTACAGATGAAATTCTATTTTACATGCTTTATTTAGGATCATTGTCCCAATGATACTAGAAGGTTGATCTTACTACCCACGCTTTAGAAAATGAAATGAGGCTTAAAGAGTTAAAATAACTTATTCTAGTCCACACAGATAATGACTGGAAGAACCAGTATCCAAACCCACAACTTTCAGCTCCAGATCCTGAGTTCTTAATCACCATATTATATGGAGTCATTCTTATCCAGGCAGCAATTTAGACCAGGAAAGAGGAAACAGAAAAGCCATCTTAGGAAGATAAAAGATAGCAGGATTGAGATCTCAAGCAGCATTTATGAGCGGAAGAGAAAGCAGAGCTGCCAAATAGTCTCTTTTCAGCTACAAATGAATGAAGCACAGACAAGGCTTAGAAATGATTCTTTTCAATTTCATCATTTCAAGGGAGAGGCACTCAGTAGCCATCCTATCAGATTAAAATAATATTAAATTTATTTACATTTATATGATCAAGTAAATGACATAAAAAAGATGAAAGAATAGCTCATCAATATGTTCATTGATTGAGCAAAAATTTAAGCCTTTACTATTGGCCAGACCCAATTCCAGGAGTTGAGATTTTTGTGTGTGTGTGTGTTTTTTAAGTAAGCATTTATTTATTTGTTTGTTTGTTTATTTTTAATAACTTTTTATTGATTTCAGAAAGGGAGAGGAAGATAGAAACATTAATGATGAGAGAGAATCATTGATTGGCTGCCTCCTACATGCCCTCCACTGGGTATCGAGCCCACAACCTGAGCATGTGCCCTGACTGGTTCATAGGTCCACACTCAACCACTGAGCCACTCTGACTGGGCCAGGAGTTGAGGTTTAAATAGCAACTATGGAGCGATATGATCCCTCCTAGAGTTTGCAGAATAGTGGGAGAATAAGAATCAATCAATAACCACACAAATAAACACATAATTACAAACTGGTTTAAAGGTGATGAAAGAGCAGGACAAGTCTATAAAGGGGGCTAATACTTAGAGAAGTATTTGCAGAGGAAGTGCCATGTAGGCCAAGAGTAGGAATTACTAGGGGAAAGGAAGAGGGTGGGCATTCTAAGAACATGCATAAATCCAGGGCAGGGAAGCACAGCTTGTTTAAGGAAGAGAGAGGAGGCCATGGCTGGAGCACAGAGTGAAGGGCAGAACAATGGTTCACACAGATCCTTGAAGGCCATGTGAAGGAATTTCCTTTTTATTCTAAGAGCAAGGGGATGTGATTGGAAAGTTTTTATCAGAACAGTGTGTTCAAATTGAGTGTTAAAAAGATCGGTGTTGCTTCAGTGTGGAGACAGGACACATGAAGGGCCCAAGTGGACGTGGGAGTCCCAGGAAAAGCTGCTGTGGAGTGGGTGAGAGGAAAGCAGCTTGGGCCACAGGGTGACGGTGTTGGTGGAGGGGGAGATAGATGACAGACTGCAGAGACAATGAGGAGAGAAATTCAGCAGAACTGGCTGATAGTTTAGCTAAAACAGTGAGGTGGAAAGAAAAGAAAATGTCAAAGTCTAGTTTGATGTCCTGTGAATTGTATAGGTGATGGTACCATTCATCAAGATTAAAATATTTTATTGACTATTTACTATGAGCTAAGGACCATACTATGTTGTTCTGTTTGTTGTTGCTGTTGTTTTCTCACTCGGGTATACAGAACAGTATTAATTCCACAAATTATCATGTTAGAAACATTATACCATTAGAGCCTCACCACCCTCACCAATGCTCCGTGCCCCAAATAATGGTGAAGTGGAAATATTATTGTCCACATTTTGTAGAGGAATAATTAAAACTGAGAAATAAAGTAACTTGCTCAAGTCACACAGCGTGTGGATAATGGAGGTTTAACTTACCCCAGAGAACATGGTCTTAATGACTATACTCAATACCTGCATATTGTCAAATGCCAGTTGATTGCTTAAATTTGACCTGAGACTGAGATAGCAAGGAGAAGGAAATCAGCAAGGATAATGCACTCCTGGAGGAGAGGGGAATACGGTCAATGGCCACAAAAAAAGTAGACTGAAAATTATAGACCAAAAATAAGGAAATAGGTATTTTTAAATAAAACACACTTTTTAAAATTTTTATCCTTAATCTATAGTCAACTTTTACAGTACATTTTGGAAGTGTTTATATTGTTTCCAATAAATACCTCAGAATTCAAGCTTTGGATGACTTATTCCTTTCCTAATATATCATTTGAAAGTATCTCTTGATATCAATATAGGGATGTTTTGAGACACATGGAGAAAAAATTAAAATGAAAACAGGTTCTTGTGCTTCCAGCAGACAGTTTTCAAAGCCTGTTTCCCTTAAAAATTGTGTCTAGATCTTGATGTACTTATTTCCTCCCTGGATATTCCTGTCCTCTCACTCCTTTCAACCGGAGCCTGTATTCCCAGGAGTGCACCCCGGTAAACCAGCCAAAAGCCTGCCTATGACGACCACAATTACCCAGCAAATAAGGAGAGCTCTAGGGCCTGTCCCCACTGTGTTCCCTCTTCTCTCGTGAGAAAATCAAGCCCTGCCTGTGCCTGTTCACTTCTCCCCAGTCTAAGGCAGGACACAGCAAGGCAATACATTTTCATCAGGGCTCAAGCACGATTGTGCTCTAGAGAATCGGGGTTTAATGTAACTTATGAGGAGCCACTTCCAAGGGAGATCAGGGAACCTCCGGTTTAATTGGGGTGATCTGGAAGGCTCCGCATCTGTCAGTGAGCAAGGAGATGGTGATGCATGAATAGAAATAGAAACTGCTCTGCCCGCCCTCCTTATTCTATATACATTTTCTCTGAAGCTCCCAGCTGTGGTTTATGTGACTGATTTCTGCTTCTCTTACTCTCCTTTTTAATCTTTGTGTGATTCTCTCCTGTTCTTTATCAAATATGTATATGTGGGAGGAGTAACTCCTTCCTGGGAGTGGGAGCCATCCCCTCTCCCACCTGTGCCTTCCCACCCTGTCCCACAAAAACCCCAGTGGGAATAGAAGGGAAGGGGCTTGGTGACCTGGTGCTGCTACCCTCACCAACTGAAAAGCTGCTCTAATTATATCTGTAATGTTTATTAATTACAAATTCAGCAAATATGTAGTGAGTACTTACCATATGCTAGACACTCTTCCAGGCATTGAGGAGACAGCAGTCAACAAAACAGGTAACATTCCAGTGAGGGAACAAATAGAAGCAAAATATGAAAGTAAAATATATATTATGTATGTGGGGTTTTTTGTTGTTGGTGTTGTTGATAAGCACTGTATATAAAAATAAATCAGGAAAGAGGGTGGGAAAATGGGATGGGAAAGTTCATTTTAAATACTGTGGTTGGGAATGGCTCAATGAGAAAGTATCACTGAAGCAAAGATCTCAAGCAGGTCAGGAAATGAGTCACTGGCTATGTAAGGGAAGGGTGTCCCAGACAGAGGGTCTAGCTAGTGCAAAGGTCCTGAGGTGAGAGAAAGCCTTAAGTATTTAAGGAATAACAAAGAGTCCAGTGTGAATGGAGTCAAGAGCAACTGAGGCAGTAGGACAGGACGTGTGTGAAGTAGGGGTGCAATTCATACAGGGTCTTGGGGGTCATTTTTGACTTTTACTCTGAGTAGGAAACCATTTCATGTTGGAGTAGAGAAGTAACACAATTTGACTGAAATTTGAACAAAGTCAGTATAAACTAAAAAAACTTTCAAGATAAACTGAGTATATTTATTCAGGTTAAAGAGTATTTAAATTTTTCTTTCTGTCAGATATTGTGTGGGTGACAAAAATGTGTAAGAAAGTACCCATTTTTTCAAGGAGTCGGCAACCTTTCTAAAGAGATGAGCCAAACATTTGAAAAGCAGTCAATGCTGCAGAGAGATGAAAGATTCTGATCCCAAGTAAAGACCTTTGAACTGTAGTAGGCAGTTAGACAGGCCTGAGCAGAACAGCAACTTTAGGCAGGTATGGAATGTCACCAGGATGGAAAGCCCCAGGTACCTAGCAATGAGCAACACTGGGGGCGGGGGGAGGGGAAGACCTTGGCTCCAGGGTGACCTTTCCTCCCCAAGCATATCACTGGCCATGCAGTTTAGAACCCCTGACCCTTAATATCACTGGCCATGCCATTCGGACCCTTCCCTGATCTTTCCTCCCCTGATCTTTCCTCCCCTTGCATGTTGGCAGATCCATGTAGGGGAGGAACAAGGGGGCTGGAGAATAGCCTCATATGACTCCCATACGAGCCCTTGCAGGACCACTCCCTTAAACAGTAAGCCCTCAAGACAACGAGGTTCTGACCCACATCAAATAATCTTAGGAATAAAGTCTGGTGATCACAAAGACAGAGTTTTGGTCAAACTAGAGATAACTTCTAGGCCCCGTTTGTGTTTTAGCTCCAGGCCCAGAAAAGCAGCAAGGCCAGGCGTGGAGACACCATGGCTGACATCAGGACCAGTTGCAATGACTAATGACTCCCTGCCCTGGCTCTGACCAATCAGTAGAGACCATGACCAGGAAAGGACACACCTGGAAAGCTGATGAATGTTCTATTGAGATCCTCCCCTGGGACCTGCCCTAGTGTCCCTGCCTTTGGAATTCAGATAAAAACCATCTTGAGCACACTTGAGCCTTTCCCTACCCTTTTCTTTCTCCAGGTGAGTTCTCTCTGCTTTTCTTTTTCCTAAGCTACAAGGGCCCTTCTTTTTATTCTCTAACTTGTTTCCTGAGCCCATGCAGCCCAGCTGGCTCAGTCTTCCACAGCTCATTTCTTCTACCTCTGTGACTTTCTAAATAAAATTTTGCTGATATTGGAGTCTTATCTCTGAATTCTTTCTTAGCCAGAACTCAAGTACTGAGGTTGCTGAATCTAAGTCCAATCGGGTAACATTCTGGTGCCATTTTGCTACCAACAGAACCATTAAGAAGGAGGCTAACAGGAATCTTCCAGAATAGTTTCACTAGAGAAGAAGAGACAGAGCCAAGATTTCAAGAATTGAAAAAGTGAGCAGAGTGAAGAAGGATAAGGCAAATATGGTCTATATGCCCACAATTTCTTTGATATTCCTCCTCTAAAAGGTGGATCTTAATCTCCTTACCTTGAATGTGGACTCAGTTCTAGCAAACAATATGTATGAAGCCATGGGAGATCACTTGCCTGCACACACTTTTTCTTCTCTTTCATCATCTATCCTAATGAAGGCCATTTCGTGAGTCACCCTATGGAGAGAACAATATAGGGCAGAACTGAAGGTTGCTGATAGCAGTCCATGCAAGAGCTATGAAGAAGACACTCCAGCCCCTTCAGAAACCAGCAGACCACCTGACTGCAATATCATGAGAGATGCTGAGCCAGATTCACACAACCACGTCATTTCTGAGATTCCTGACCTTCAGAAAATATGTGAGAAAATAAATGTTTGCTGTTTTAAGCTGCTATACTTGGGGTAGTTTGTTACTCAGAAACACATAACTTATACAAGGTACATTCCTAAATAGAAAGAAGGTGGAAGAACACAGAAAGAACATTGAGAGTAGTAGAGTTGATATGTTTGCATTTTTTAATATGGGAAACTTAGCCTTGTGATTAATTCACCTCATTTGCAAGTAACAAATATATATGAAGTGCCCAAAATATATCAGGCACTGTAGCATCAGTCATGCAGATGAGGTTTAAAGTCGTTCAGAGCTCTCTATAGACCAAATTCCAAATCCCCATTGCACTGACGTGTATTATGGGTGTTATTCCAGAAACTGGAAGAGGTAAATTTTAAGGACAGACACAATATTTGCATCATTTAGATTTTCCTTTTAGAGCCAAATTAAGCCTCTCTCTTTTGCCTAAATTTAAGGAATTCTATCTACCTTTCTACCTCTTAAAGAATAACAGTTAATAGTAAAAAATTGAAAAATACTCTAGAATATTCTGCAAAGTCATCTCCTTTACCTAAGGAAATATCTGTATCAAAACTGAGATATCACTTTCACAGCTTCTCCTTTCTTTTTTTTCAGAGTAATGGTGTTTTCCCATTAAATGATACATACATCTCTTAAAGAAGTTAAGCTAAGTACAATTTAAAAATTTTAAGAATTACCCATATCATATCATCTAGAAATAATCATTGGTAGGCATCATTTCAGATATAAATAGAAGAGTAGATGGAAAGATGAGTGAGCGATAGATAGAAAGATAGATAGAAGCAGAAATAATTTTCTAAAAATGGTGTCAACTGAAAAATACTACTTTTAAATTTGCATTAGAAGAAAAAGATATAACTAAAATTGAAGGAATTGCTGGAATTTGCATAAATGTTTATATTTTTAAGATAAGAGATATTTTTTCCAAAAAGATAAAACCAAATTTAAGAAAGAAAAAAAATAGGAGAAATATTAAGAAGCTGGAGTCATTATTTTTCCTTTGAATTAAATGTGTCAAATTTAGTCAATATTGATTGATTGCTTGTTCTAAAAAAATGAGGTCATTAGCACTCCCACCCACCTCCCCTGCCCATCTCCACACTTTCATTATGTTATTTTAATAACATCAAATTATATCTCATTCGCCTTCTGTCCTGAAATATATTACCAGCTTCCTCTTAGTTATGTATTAATGTGGACTCAGTATTTACACCAATACCTTTACCACAATACTCCTATTCTAAGTTTTTTTAAATGTATACTTCAATTGACTATATTTTATTAATTACTTAAAAAGTTATATAGGTCCTGAATTCTTGAGTTCTTGCATGTTTAGGGATGTCAACCTACTCCTTTCAAACCTAAACAACATTTTGAATGGTTATAAAATGTATGGATCATACTTTCCCCCCTCAGAATCTTATAAATCTGTCTGTCTCACATTTTCCTTTCCTCCCTTAGCATTTAAAGTGGTTAGAGAGAAGTCTGAGCTTATAGATAACTTCTTTTTTCAAATTTTGATGTCTGAGAAAATTTTTCTCTATCAAAGAAGATCTATTAGAATTGGTGGACACTATTTGAGAGCAAATGTAAGGCATGGACAGAGATTCCCATGTTAAGCATGAGCAAGACAAAGAATATTTTAGATGGAAACTACCCAAATATAACACAGTAATAAAAGTGAAAGAAATGGATGCAAAAGACAGATAAAGGCCCAGTTTGGAAAATAACATAACTCAGAGAGTAAGTGGTGAAGTTAGCCACATCTACAAACATTGTTTTGTTGTTCTTTCCCACGTTCTGTCATTTTTGGCAGTTTTGCTAAATGTCAGTTGCATGACCCTAAAACTAGGACATAATTTAAAAGTAAAAGATATAAGTCTAATAATTTTTCCACTGTGTTTGTAGATGTTGTAAAGAGTGGTGAAGATAAAGGTGTCCCCACACCTTTCTGAGTTCCTATAGCCAGAGATGAGAGCTGCCTGTATTCCAACCACCAGCCTTGAGGGACTTCATGATTCCCCTCAAAAAACATAGACACCAAGCACCTGCAGGCCCTGCTTCACTCTGGTAGAAAAGAGACAAACTGTCCCTACACATAGAGGGTCACAACCAGGACAGACTTATTCAGAAGCAAAGTGAACACAGAATGTTAATTAAGAGCTTGGCCAAAGCCTTCCATTCTAGTGACTCTACCCCCAAAGCCTGTGCACTCAAGCCAGGGATAACAGCCAGCTAGTCACAGTGATTCATCACCATTCTTTATGTCCAGAATTTGTTATGACTGCCAGTGTCCATGCTATCCAAATTTAAAACTAATTATTCAATATTTAAAATAGCCCCCTATATTAATTTTTTATTGCTGTGTAACTAATTACACAAACTTAGCTTAAAACAACAACCATTTATTAACTCTAGTTCTATACACAAGAAATTCAGATGTGCTCAAATGAGTTTTCTGTTCAGGGTCTCACAAGTTTTAAATCAAAGTGTCAGTCAGGCTGTGCGCTCATCTGAAGCTATGGGTTCTCTTCCAAGCATATTCACATTGTTGGCAGAATGCAGTTCCTTGGGGTATAGGACTGTGGTTCCCGTTTTCTTGCTGGCTGTCTAATGGGGTTGTTCTCAGGTCCTAGAGGCCACCTTCAGGTCCTAGCCTCATGATCCTCTCCCAACATGGATGCATACTTCCTTTAAGCCAGCAGGAGATGCTCTAGGAGGAAGATATCTCTCTATCTTTAGTAGGAAGATTATATAGAGACTGTCTATATAGTCTTATACAAGATAATATAATCATTGGAGTAAGTATCCCATCACATTCAGAGGTCCACACTCAAGAGGAGGGGATTATATGAGGCACATACAACAGTGAAAGGAAAACTTAGAAGACATCTCAGAATCCTGCCTACCACACCCTTTATTATATTACTTGCTTTTATTCCTTGCCTGCCTAGACTTATAAGACCTTTCAAACAATTCATGCTCAGCTGCACTCTTATACCTGAACTTTTCCTGACCAGCCCTGTTCTGTAGACTAGAAACTCACAGGCATGAGTATAACATTGACTTGGCACATATTTTGAAAAAAGGAAATAAAATTTGTTTTGTGTTTAAAAATACTATAGAACAGCCAGCCTGCATGGCTCAGTGAGGAGTTCACAGTTTGATTCCTGGTCAGGGCACATGCCTGGGTTGCAGGCTCAATCCCCAGTGTGGAACGTGCAGGAGGCAGCAGATAAATTATTCTCTCTCATTATTGATGTTCCTATCTCTCTCTCTCCCTCTCCCTTCCTCTCTGAATTCAATAAAAATATATTTTTTAAAAATACCATGGAACATTTTTGGGAAAGACATAAAAAATGAGCTGATATACAAGAATAAAGACCACTTCACACTCATTATGATGGCTATTAATTTTTTTAAGTAATAAATGTTTGCAAGGATATAAAGAATTGGAATCCTTGTACATTGCTGGTGGAATGTAAAATAGTTTTAGCCACTGTAAAAAACAGTTTAGCAGTTCCTCAAAAAGCTAAAATTATACATGACCCAACAATTTTACTCCTAGGTATATACTTAAAAGAATTAAAACTGATACTCAAGAAAATACATGATGGCCATGGTCATAACAGAACTAGATACACTAACCAAAGGGTATAAACACCTCAAATGTGCATCAACAAATGAATTATACATTAATTTTGTTATATACACACAGTGGAATATTATTCAACCATAAAAAAGAAAGCACTACTAATAAATGGTACAGTGTGGATTTAAAAACATTACTTCATTAAATATTCATAAAGGAAAAATCCATAGAAACAGAAAGCAAACTGGTGGTTTCCAGGGGCTGCAGGGAAGGGAGTTTGAGGAACAATTGCTTAAGGGATACAGAATTTCCTTTGGAGCGATGAAAATGTTTTGGAACTAGATAGAGGTAGTGATTGCACAGCATTGTAAATATACTAAATACCACTGAATTGTTCACTTTAAAATGGTTAATTTTATGTTATGTGAATTTCATCTGAATAAAAAAACTGGAAAGCAGGTCCATGAATACTAGAATTAGTGTGGTGATCACTTTGTAAGGTATATAAATGTCAAATCACCATAATGTACACCTGAAACTAATGTAATATTGAATATCAACTATACTTAAATTTTTAATTTATTATTGATTTTTATTTTAGAGAGAGAGAGGAAGGGAGATATTGAAAGAGAGAGAGGAGGGAAAAAGGAAGATGGCGATGTAGGAAATTGCCTGTACTCACCTCCTCCCACAACCACATCAAAATTACAACTAAAATACATAACAACCATCATCCAGAACCAATGGAAAGCTGGATGAATGGAATTCCTACAACTAGAGAATTAAAGAAGAAAGCACACTGAGACTGGTAGGAGGTGCAGAGGCTCAGAAAGGGCTGGTCTGGCACCCATGTGGGACGCTTTTCTAATCGGGAGGGAGACTGTCTCTGTGGAGGCTGCCAGGAGGATCAAGGGGTCCCAATCCCATACCATACCCCCAGCCCAGGGTTCCAGAGCTGGAAAAAGAAGTCTCTATAGCAAGTATGTCAAACTCTACAGGTAGTAAGAACTATGGGCTGCGAAAACCAGTGGGGATTGGGGCTCAGTGACACAGAGGCTGCTGGAGACCTAGCTATTCCTCTTAAAAGGCTGGCACCATGAACTGAACTGACAAGGTCCTGTTTCCTCTGAGCTCCAGCACCACGGTGAGACTCTGGGGAACACAGACAAGGAGGAACTGGATTGTCTGGCATCGGGGAAGGAACTCGGTGGCAACTTTCTCCCAGATGGAGATGCTCATAGAGATCATTGTTCCTATGCTGGGATCTCCCAGGTCACAGGGCTGACTGGCAGCCATTCCTATTTACTCTGCCCTGGTGATTCCCTAAGACTCTACTATCCAACTTACAACCCCACCCAAGCTGGGTGCAGCAGCTTTTCCATATGAATGGCCTGTCCTTGATTAGGCTAAAATCTCTCAAACAAGCTGCAGCTGGGTCAGGAAGCCCCAAACCTATCAAAAAAAGGTCAAATACCTGGCACCAGTCTGCCTTGCTTCATAGCTAGGCTTAATCTTGATACTTCCAAACCCAATACAAAGAGGAGAAACCTGCTGATCTCTTTGTAGCTCCTGCTGGGTGGCCCCAGGAAGTGGTTGACTTTGCACCTCCCTGGAGACCCAAGAGCCAGTGTATACAGTGGCCAATGTCAGACCATATCAGATTATAACTCTACACATCCATAAGTGACACACTCAAAGGGCAGGCTCAGTGAGCACCAAAGCCTCATTGAAGCAAGTCCTGCTCCATAAGGATGTCTCTTTCACAGCAGCTCTCCCACTGTAGTCACAGCCAATTGGCCTGAAAATCAACACCTCCCAGTAACCAACAGCAATCAAGTCTCAAACTACAACAATACTCTGTTCACAGCCCACAAAGGAGTGCACATAGAACTTCCAGCTCAGGTGACTTGGGAGACTGAGCCACTGGGCCATTATAGAACACCTACTACACAAGGCCACTCTACCAACTCAAGGAGACATAGCAGCTTTACCCAATACATAGACACAAACACAGTGAAGCAGCCAAAATGTGGAGACAAAGAAACATGTCACAAATGAAAGAAATGGAAGAAAACAAACTACTGTATATAGAGTTCAAAACCACGGTTATAAGGTTACTCAATAATCTGCTAGAAACCTCAAAAAAAAAAAAAAAAAAAAAAAACAGAAAAGACCAGTCATAAATTAACCATACACTGACTGAAATAAAGAATAATATACAGGGATTCAACAGTAGAGTAGAAGATACTGAGAATCAAATTAATGATTTGAAATATGAGGAAACAAAAAACACCCAAGCAGAAAAGAAAAAAGAAAAAAGAATCCAAAAATATGAAGATAGTGTAAAGAGCCTCTGGGACAACTTCAAGCGTACCAACATTTGAATTATGGGGGTGCCATAGGAAGAGAGAGAGCAAGATATTGAAAACCTATTTGAAGAAATAATGACAGAAAACTTCTCCTACCTGGTGAAAGAAATAGACTTACAAGTCCAGGAAGCACAGAGAGTCACAAACAAGAGGAACCCAAAGAGGACCACACCAAGACACATCATAATTAAAATGCCAAGGGCTAAAGACAAAGAGAGAATCTTAAAAGCAGCAAGAGAAAAACAGTTAGTTACCTACAAGGGAATGCCCATATGACTGTCAGCTGATTTCTCAACAGAAACTATGCAGGCCAGACAGGAATGGCAAGAAACATTCAAATAGCAAGGACCTACAACCAAGATTACTCTACCCAGCAAAGCTATCATTTAGAATTGAAGGTCAAATAAAGAGCTTCACAGACAAGAAAAAGCTAAAGAAGTTCATCACCACCAAACCAGTATTATAGGAAATGTTGAAGGGTATTCTTTAAAAGGGAGAAGAAGAAAAAGAAAAAGATAAAAAATATGAACAATAAAATGGCAACAAATACATACCTATAAACAATTGAGTCTAAAAATCAAAATAAACAAATGTGGAATATAATGAACAACATAAATTGATGAACAAAAATAGATTCAGAGACATAGAAGCATTGAACAGACCATCAAACCTCAGAGGGAAGACAGGGGATGGTGGGTGGGGAAAAGAGATCAACCAAAGGACTTATATGAATGCATATATGCATAACCAATAGACACAGACAGTAGGTGGGTGAGGGCATGTGCTGGGGGGTGGGAGTGGCCGGGGAGAGGTCAATGGGGGAGAAAGGAGACATATGTAATACCTTAAACAATAAAGAATTTAAATTTAAAAAAGTAAGAATGAGAGAAGCATTCATCTGCCATTCCACCCATTTATGCATTCATTGATTGATTCTTGTGTGTGCCCTGACCAGAGATCAAACACTCTAACCAACTGAGCTACCTGGCCAGGGCCCAACTATACTTAAATTTAAAATAATTAAATTAAATTTTTAAAAACTAAAATGAAAAAGAAGTATCTATTGAGGTGGAAAACATATCAGTGAAGAAATTCTTCACAAATCTTGTATTGTTTCTCTTCTAATATTTCTGTTTCTACTTGGGCTTAAAAAGGAGCAAGCCAAAGAAATCTGATAGGAGAGAAATGAAAGGGTAAAATATTCGCCCATACTTTTCTTTTGCATAATGAAGAATTAGAGAAATTCAGGTAGACATTTGAAACTATATTGTTGCAACTGACACAAGCAGCAAGTTTTTACACTTCTTTTCACGTAAACATGATTCAGTGTAAGCAAAGTCCAAAAAGAAGCAACACAAAGAGAAGCATAGAAATTCCAAAGTGAGTTTAAAAAGTACACTCAAGAATAGGATGAAAATAGAAATAAAGATCCATTGAAATTTGAGGAAAGAAAACCAGTTGTGCTGTGTAGCACTTCCAATACTTTCATAACATATCCTACTTTACCAAAAGATAATATGCAAATGGTGGTGGATCAGTGCTTCCTGACATTTATACTTCTATTTGAATGACACTTTTTAATGGGAAAAATGAAATTATGTTTTCCAGTTACACTTCTCTGTATTTATGTTTGTACCTTTGATCCACTTTTATGTATTAAACTTGGATTTCCCCTAGTTAGTTGAAGAATGAACATTTCAAGGTATCAACATGGAAATGATCCTGTTTTGACAACTTATCTGTCATATCTATACAACAAAGATCAAAAACAACTTCAATGATATATGCTGATTGTAAAGTTCATTCCACAAAGGCTGAGAGATTCCTTGGGAGCCACCACAGGGAATGATGAGGTGAAGAAGAGAGATGGCATCCTAGCTTCAGAGCTCCAGACCCCACCCATCACATAGCTCCACTTTGTGTCTTACATAGCATGCTTCCTGGTGTTATTTCAAGATAGTTTGAAAAATTTAACATGCAGTTTATAAAACTGGTAGAAAATATAAAAATACATATGGGTGACAAGAGCCTTTATTCTAGTAACAATAATATTGAGAAAAACATAGAAATCATGAGATATGCTGAAAGCAGTAATTCTTAGTTGCAATTGGATGCTCATTAGATTAAATTGATCAGTTTAGAGTAAAACCAATGAAAGGGTAAGCTTTTTTTTTCTTTTTAATGAATAAAACACTGGAAATATTTTCATGAAAATTTTGCCTGGAAGAAAGGATGAAATGATCAATTTTATAATATTTTTTAAACTCTGAGAACCAAAACATGCCAGTTTGTTGTTCAACTTCAGCTTATCAGACCTTTAAACCTATTCTCAGGAATATATTATGCACAAAACTAAAGGACTTCATGTTCCTCAGTCAGAAGGAGAGAAAGCATAATCACTCAATTTTGCCTCTGTTAATCCAGCTACGTAGCTGACATGACTGTCCTCTTGTGTCAGTCGTACTACATGAGCCTACAGCCTGAGAAAAGTTTTCCCACATATGTGAGTCTTGCCTACTCAGCTCTAGAATATCTGTACTTATTTTTTATGATGCAGTTTTTAAATATGTTTTATTTATTATTTATTTATTTTTTATTTATTTATTTATTTTTATTTATTTCAGAGAGAGGAGGAGAGACAGTTAGAAACATCAATGACAAGAGAGAATCACTGATTGGCTGCCTTCTGCATGCCCCCTCACCCACCCCCACTGGTGATCTAACCCACAACCCAGGCATGTGCCATGACCAGGAATAGAACCTTGACCTCCTGATTCATGGGTCAACACTCAACCTCTGAGCCACACCGGCCAGGCAACTATCTTAAAATATTACCTAAATTTCATAATCTTTTAAGGCAGGGACCATTGCCTATGTGTCTGTGTCTCCAGCACAGTATTAAGCACAAGCCTGATTCTAAATGAATGAACAATAACCATGAAACACAGTGGCCAACGTGCTGATGTCAGAGATCCTGATCACAGTGACCATCATGGTGAAAAGTACAACACAGGGGAGGAGGACTCTTGCTATCAACTTGAATAGAGACAAAATGCTGAATACATATGAACGCTCAACCTGACATGGGCACAAACTTATGCAGAAAATAAATCTCTCTGAAAAAAACGTGATGCTAGTAGGATTAAAAACTTCATCTCTAAAAGCCCCAAAGCAGTCAAAAATAATATAACTGACCAAATACCAAAAGGCAATTTGCTGCTGAGAGTAAAGATTTAGAACTAGAGAGGAATCTGGCCAGATTTAAAAAATATCAGATGGATCAAAAATAAGAGAAGGGAAAGGATCCATTGATCCCACTAATGTGTTGATCCGTAAAGCAGAATGGAAAAGATGCCAAAAGCTAACTTTGAGTCCAGTTATTGAAAACAGAACGTTCGGTTGAAGCTTCCATGTTTTCAAGGTTATTCTGAAAAGTGTGGACGGCTACTTCAGGCACGCAGTCTGACAAATATGGAACATGGCTTAAATAGATGGAGTAGAGGATTTAGTCTTCATTGATTTTTGATTTCTAGTAGGTTTGAATATGGGATTCTTACACATTTCCCTAATGTTTGATCTATGACATACAAAATGTGTGTATGTGTTCAAATATACATTTTTATTTAGAAACCACTTTTTTTGTGAAAATGTGCTGTTTGAGAAAGTGTAAATCTGGACACAAATTTATATGTATTATTACATGACAAAGTTTATAGAATGTTCTCGCAAATAGTTTAACAAAATTTCTAAATATGAAGTCCAAGAAATAATTAATGAGGCCTGTATATTAAGCCAGTAACAGGTTCCAATGATAATAATAAAAGTACTTTTTAATCATTACTTTTAGAGCTCTTACTATGGTGATGTTCATAGACTCTTTAAATGAATTCTTTTTTTTACCATCATCACAATAACACTGCAGGAGTTAAGCAGTTATTATCCACATATTACAGGTGAGTTACATATGTTTAAAGTAATAAACTTGCTAATAATCAGCCAATTAGAAGGTGAATCTGAATTTTGACCCAGGATTTCTACTTTTAGAACTCATACTTTTAAGCTTACTAGACCATCCTGGAGAGAAATATCTTCACTGACATCAGAACAGTATAATGCCTTATGTTTGTCATTTTTATTTTTAAAAAACCCCAAACTTTCTAAAGGCCTGGTGTATTTTTCTTTAGTGATAAAATTTTAAAGGCCTTATGTACAAAGTTAGATTTTATAATATCTTGAGACTATGTTTCTTTCTTAAGCATAAAGTCTCCTTTCTCTCTCATACACAGACAAAACAATGGGAAAAATATAAATTTTTGTACGTAAACCATTCCACAAAAGAATTTTCAAGTCTAGTCCCTTATTAAGCCCATATGACCATTTGGACCCTCAGATCCATGATGAAAAGTTAGAGAAATTCAGGTAGGCATTTGAGCTATATTGTTGCAACAGACACAAGCAGCAAGTTTTTATACTTCAACAAAATTCTCCTCCCTTCCTTGTTGCATAGCAACAGCCACCACTTAAAAGAGCAGGCCACCCTTTCTTCCCTGCCTTGTATTCACTAGCAATACTTGGCCCTTTCCACTCTTGGAAAGTAAAACCAACTTTCTCTCTGCATCTCCTCTTTTAGGTGTGAATGCTTTCACAGCCCATGTCCAAACCCTAACAGGAACAACACCCTTGATTCCTGTCGCTGCTTCCTTCTGCTTTATCTCAGGGAATGGTTCTCTGTGTGCAGAAGTTTCCTGACTTCCCTTGCCTCGCCCACTTTAAAATAAGATGAAATGGTGTAGCTTCAAGACTACAGACACAATTGAACAGAATGGGACAGCATCCTCTTTTGAAGGATGAATAATTTTAGCTATGTGTCCTCTCAAATTTAACCTTTTGCACTCGGATGTCGAGTGTGACTCGACATGGTTAGCATCGATAGCAGCTCGAGAAAAAAGCAAGCGAGTGCAAAGGGTTAATTGACTTACAATGTCATTTGCCTTAGAACTATCCCTCTTCTAGTAATTAAGTACATATCTACACTAATAAAAGAGAAACATGCAAATTGACCGTCACTTCGTGATGCCCACCAGCCAATCAGGAGTGAGTGTGTAAATTAACCTCAGAAAGATGGTGGCAGTCCCCCCGACCCCAGCCACTCCAGGCCTCTGGGCAGCATGCATGCAAGTGTAGAGTGGCCAGGCAGGGTGGGATGCCTGCTATGAGGGGGAGAGCAGGGGGCGGAGGGAGCTACAGGAGCGGTGCTCCAGCTGGAGCGAAGACTGAAGGCTCTGGCAGGAGCAAAGATGGAAGGCAGTGGCCAGAGAGAAGGCCTGGGTCCTGGGTGCTGGAGGAAAACTGGTGCCGGCATCCAGGGGAAGGAAGGCCTATTACACGAATCTTCATGCAACAGGCCTCTAGTATATAATAATCCACATATTTCCACTAAGAGACACAGAAGATGGGGAAATCTAGGCTCCAATCCTGCCTTTGTCCCTTCCCAGTCCTATATTTTTAACAGGTTATTTAGCATCTCAGATCCACAGTTTTCTAATCACTAAAATGAGAACCATAAAGATGCTTGCTATTTCAGACTTAAATAAGATAATGTTATCCAGTGCATGGACCATATCAGGTGTTCCAAGATGTTAGTGATTTTTATAATTTATATATCCCATAGTTTATGGGTCTTTTTGCCACTTTCCAGTGCTTAAAGATAGTTAAGAATTCTTCCAAATAGCTGCTTTATGATTATAGGGCTCTTGTTCTAAACTATCCACAAAGAAACTCATGAGTAGAACATGGCCAAGTTCACATATTAAGCAGCCTTTCTGTCAATGCAGCAATAAAATTGCTCTAAAAAGGGGGAGAGGAGATATGAAAAGAAAAAAAAATCCCTTTAAAATAAGAATTACATCTTTTATTTTAGCTTGTGTCAGGGTAATGAAATGCCAATTCAGAAAGTCCCTGGAGCTAAACAAATTCTCTACCATCAGCTCCTGGGCTATGTCAGCAAAGACAGGTCTGCCTGCAGGAAACAGGAGCCCAGGATCTCCCTGAGGCTCTCTCCCTTCTGGTGCCACAGCCCTGCAGCATTCCTGAAGGCCACAGAGGACACTGGGACCACTGCCAGGCCCTGCCCTCCTTGGCATGAAATCCCAGGCAGACAGCCTTTCTCCTACCCTGGTTCTCTCCTTCCCTCCTTTTCTCCCTCCCTCCTTTCTCCCCTCCCTTCCTCCCTCCCCCTCTCCTTCCCTTCTGGGTAGGAAACATACTGTGGTTGCATCCACTTTATCATCTCATTTGCTTTCTGATCTGAACCCTGGCTGCCACAGGGCTGATCAAAGGAAGACGTGAGCTCTCATCTTCACAAAGAAGCCCCTGTATTCAAGCAAACATGTTAATTCATTGCCTTTTTGCCTGTAGTTGCCTTCCCTTGCTTCCTCCTTCCTATTATCAATATGGGGATGGGCAAAAGTAGGTTTACAGTTACAATACGAATAGAGGCCTGGTGCATGAAATTTGTGCATTGGTAGGGTCCCTAGGCTGGCCAGCAATCAGGGCCGATCTGGCCTTCTGGCTGCTGACCGGGGCCTTCCTTCATTCCGTGCCACCCCCTGGTGGTCAGTGCACATCATAGTGTGTGATTGAAACTCCAGGTCTCCTGGTCAAACTCCCAAGGGGACACTTTGCATATTAGCCTTTCATATATATAGATAATTAATAAACAATAATATACTGACAGATCTCAGAGGAAAAGGGGGTGGGGGTTAGGCAGGGATTAATCAAAAAAATTATATGCATAGATGCATAGCCCATGGACAATACTATGTTTAGCTTGAAACAGAAAAAACAAAAAACTGTATTTTTGTACTCACAACTATAAACCTACTTTTGCCCACCTCCATATATTTATATTCATTCATTCTCCAGGCCCCCTCCCCCTATATACACTTTCTTTCTTCTCTCTTTTTATGACCCTTTTATTTTCCTTTCTCTTTAAAAATCTTTTTTCTCTCCAGTTCATAGTCTATTGCAGGTTAAGATAATAAAATTGCTTTTACCCCTATCTTATCCTCCTCATACATGAAAGAAAAAAAAAAGTGTTTGTTTTTTTTAAAACCCCAGACATGCTCTTATTTTCAGCAGCCTAATTTGTTTTTAATGGTGGCATATGTTACAAAATTCAAGCTCTGTTTTCTTCTTGCCTGTCTTCCCCTCTCCGTTCATCATTCCTGCCTCTCCCTTCTCTGTCTCCTTGTCTGTCCCCTCCTTTCATGACATGTCCTTCTCCCTAGTCCTTCCTTTTCCCATCTCTCTTTCCTTTTAATGTCCTTTCCCTCTAAGAGAGAATTTTGCAATCCTTCCAAACTCCACCATGCTGCTGCCTCTCTCCCTCTGCTGACTTTCTGCTGAGCTGCTACTTTCAAGGTTTGGAAATTTCAGTAAATCCTTGATAGTTTGCCCTAATTTAGAAAGAAGGTCACTCAGAAATAATAAGCCTGAGAAATAGAATATTTTACAAAAACCTCCACTTGAAGGATATTAAGTGGACACAATATGATTGTTGACAAAGAATGAAGAAAGCTATTCACTGAACTACCAATAACAATTTACTGAGTCCTCTGGGCTGTGGGTGTTGAGATGAACAAGGTTTGATCCCTGCCCTGGAGGAGTTTAAAATATAGTACAGAAAGCACAGCTTGCTTCTTAATGAAGGCAGAATGTGTGAGAAGCTGATTCACTTGACAAACATTAACTCCTGCAATGTGGCTAGAGCTATGGAAAACGCAAAAGCGAATCTGACATGGTCTTCACCCTCAGGACACTCAGGACTCCAGTGGAGAATCAATATATACTAAAATGATTACTTTACAAAGCAGAAAACAAACACAATCCTTAAGGTAAAGACAATGAGCAGTCCCCAGGGGAAAGTGATCAATTTAAGCAGGAAGATGAGGAAGGTGCCACAGCAGAGATGGCATGAGATCTGGGTCTTGAAAGACTACTTGTCCTTGAGAGTTGGGAAAGGGGTCAAAACCTTGCAAGGACCACATAGAAAATAGGGTCTCTTCATGTCAATTTCAGTTTACTGTGAGAGACAACCCCTGGTTGAGGATTCTGAGTCTGAGCCCAGGCCTGCTGAGACATGCTTTGATTGATAGCAGTTTCTCCTTCAAACTCAAGCAGGGAAAATAGAGTCATGTATGCACACTTGTGATTTCGTATGCTCAGGAGACAGTACTGCACAGGAAAGATTCAGAGGCAGGAAAGTGATTGGGACATTGATGGAGAAAGGCAGTGGCCCAGTATGGATGTTGGATAGGTTGTGAAGGGAAGCAGTCGAGGTGACACAAGTGATAATAATAAATTGTCTTAATAAGTATGATGGCAGTAGAAAGAAGGATTTAATTCAAGCAATATAGCTATGTTAGAATCTATTGAAGAAAAAAAAGAGAAGAATTAGAAATGTAACAGATTGTCAAAAGCAAGGATGGGCCAGTAACCAGGAGAGGGAAGACAGGAAGAGAAGGTTTTTTTTAAGGAGAGAAGCTAATAGTTTTGGTTTTAGTCATATTGAGTTTGGGATATTGGTGAATATAGAAGCATAGAATATGGGAGTCAAATCACTTGAACACATTTTAGGGACAAAATTATATATTTTTCCCAGGAGTTGAAAATCCATACCTTCATTCAACAAATACTTATTGAGCACATACTACATACCAATGAGATGAAGCATGACCCTAGATAGTATGATATTGTTGATAAAACTGCAAAGGCTGAAAAAGTAAGAGGTGTAGAAGTGATCAGAAACAGTTGACGAATACCTGCTATGGGGAAACTGGTTCCATCAGAACTGAAACCACTTCAGTGTGTCCCAGAGATGGTGAATGACAAAACTAAATAGGGAGAAGAGGGGGGAGAAGTAGACCCTAGAAGCCACAATGGTTTTATAGAATTCAGCAATTCATTAACAAATAGATAAGAATCAGTTGTGCTCAGCAAATGTATTATTTAAATGCAAATGATGCTGCTAATTGTCTTCACTCTTAAGTAGGCTAAAGAGGAGGCATCTAATCCTGGAGAGAGCAAGGAAGCTAGGGGACCTGATTTTGTAATTACTCTGCCACTTAGTAGTAATATTCCTTGGGCAACTTACTTAATATCTCTGAGTCTCAGTTTCTTTCTCTCAGACACAAGGAAAACAATACTTAGTTCACTGTGTTATTGTGAGGATCAAATAAAATTAATGTGTATAAAATGCCTGGGACAATAAATGGCAGCTATTATATATATATATAAAATTTGCTATTCTAACACTTCTTTCCATACTTTGAGTTAAGTTCTGTCACCAAGTTTCTGTGTGAGTAAACTATTTGTGAATCCTAACAATCTCTAGTAACAGCGCTTAGTTGATCTGATTACCGTACAGCCTGGACAGTGCTAGGTCCTGACCCTATTCTCCTTACAATAATTCTGCACTACAAATGCATGTTTATGCACCTTTCACGAGACGAGTAGATGAACAGAATGGCTCTTGGTTTTCTTATCAAATAGCAACTGTCCATCAATCTCACCCTGCTCCACCTCATATAATTAAATCACCCTTGCATACAAGTATTTCTAAATCCTTATATTAACCCTTATCTATAACTCTCAATCCCACCCTCATCAACCCAATTCACTCCACACCCCCTCCCCATATTCTCAATATCAGTTCTCACCATGCAATCATTCATAATGCACCCTCCGCCTTGAGATCACACCTAAAGGGTCCTAGGCATCTAATCCTGGAGAGAGCAAGGAAGCTAGGGGACCTGATTTTGTAATTACTCTGCCACTTAGTAGTAATATTCCTTGGGCAACTTACTTAATATCTCTGAGTCTCAGTTTCTTTCTCTCAGACACAAGGAAAACAATACTTAGATCCTTTCTTGAATCAGATCCTTTCTCCTACTCCCATTCTGCTGCCCTGTTCAGGACCCTCATTACCTCAAAGTGATTTTAAGGCTACCATCTGTTCTCTATTCCAATCTGCCCTTCACACTACAAAAGAGATCTAATTATATCATTCTGTCACTTGCTAACTTCCATTAGTTCTGTACATTACCCACAGGGTAAAATCTATACACTTTAGCTGAGCATGACCTTTTATATTCCCAACTTAGCTATGGATCCCTTTTTTTTTTTTTTTTTTTTTTTTTTTTGCTCCAGTTTCCCAAATATATACTGTCATCCACTAATCAAGTTCCTTTCACAGGAAACAGCTTTCCACAACTTGTTTTACAGGCAAACTCCTATTCATCCTTTAAAACCCACTTAACTATAACTATAAGGATAGGCTCCTGAAGCCTAGAATTCTGTCCTTACTTAGCCACCTATAACCTTGTGAGGTTTCTAAGGGAACTACTACCATATAGGTTAAGGCTAAGCAAATGATCAGTTTTAGTTGCTTTGTTCTAAGATCCTAAGGGGAAGTCCTCAGTTGGCTAACTTAGCAAGACTGCCTTGAACTCAATTATTTTGCTTGGACACAGTAATTGACTTTTGGGGTGTGATTTCACTATAGTTTCCAGATGCTTTCATAAGAGTCTGAGAGAAAGGGAAGGGTGGGAATATTTTTCCTTAAGCAGGAATGCCATGGGCCCAACTTTTCCTCACAATCTTGTGGGGAGAATAGATGTAGCACTAATTACTCCACTACAGGTTCATATTTTATACCTGACACCATGACTCCAGCCTCTAGAAAACCTGATCCAATAAATATTAGTAGAACATAAGGAATCTATAGCAGCTCTCCTCGTAATGAAGCAATGTGACAAGAAGGCGCAACAGTGACTTCCTTCAAGATTTCTTTCCTGATTCTCTCTCTACTTCCCACTGCCCCATACATACCAAACACTCCCTCCTTCATCTGTGTTCCTTTAGTGATTTGTTCATCCTGCTCTGATAGTACTTACATTGTCTATAATTACTTTTCAATATCTATCTTTCCATTCAACTATCATTTTTAAGAAGGCGTGAATGGTATTTATCTTGTAACCTTATAGTGTGTCCAGTGCCTAACATAGGAAGGCCACTCATTGATATGGCTCCTAATACTCCTTCCTCCAGGGACTTGGCCTGTGCTGGGTGAGCAGAGTGTGGACTGTATTTTGGTCCCCCTCCCCTTACTGTCTGGACACTTGGTACAGGGAATAACTTGGACATCTGTACCCAGCAACCCTAGACCACCACATAGAGGAACTCAAAATATTTTTGAGTGAGTCTAATAGAGCATAAAGGAATTGCTTTGGAGTGTGAGGAATATAGTGACAATGTAAAGGCTGAGAAAGTATGAGGCATGATAATTAATAGAATTTGTAACCAGGATCATTATCAATCCATAAATTATAAAAAGTTCTTAAATATACAAAAGCAATAAGAGGGCCTTAAATCTCAAAGATTTTGTAACTGGAAGTATGGCAACCATATGTTCCAGATCTTCTAGGATAATCCGAATTTCAAATATCTTGTCTCATTGTCCCCATAAGTGTAATTGTACTTGTCAGAGCATATGTTCTAATTTGGGGCTCAGAAAATATGGTCACTAACAAGAAGGTTTATTTACTTTTTCTCACCCTTCTTATTTTACAGATGGGGAAACTGAGATCCACAGAGGATAACCAGATCACCTAAGGTCATACAATAAATTAGTTATAAAGCCAGGACTGAAAACTAAGTGTCCTGACTTCTAATCGATTGTTATGTTTGTATTATTTTATGCTGTAACACAGATCCCTGAAAGCCTTTGCCTGCAATTGAACAGATACCCTGCTCCCACTATTGCATCCTTTCCTGGGATAGGAAACACTACCCTGCAGCAACATATATACCAGCAGTCCTCCCATCTCTGATTTATAGAGTCTCTGATGTCCTACATGGCCTCATGCCTGAGACGCACTCAGCCTATATTTTTGGGCTGAGTGTTTGCAGGGCCAAATGAAGGAAGAGACATTGAACGACTTCATCAGGGCCGATGGTACAGAAGGGATATAATCACTACGTGATGTTCCTTAATCACTATATTCTGAACTCTGTACCTCAAAACCCCAGGCTTCCTGGCATCAGCGGCATCCAAGGTGACTTTCTGGGATAAAAGAGGAATGTGAGAACATCTGGCAGGGGATGGCTCAATAATGAAGAAGTATAGGGAATACCCAGCAGCCGATCTGCAGCTGCCATTCGTAAAGAACTTATTACATCAGAAAAGTGCATATGGAGTTATTAAGAATAAGGACAGAAAGAGTGGATAAGTCGAGAATAATTAATATGAACATATTATGGATACTGTGGTGCAGTAACAATAATGAAGTGCTTAAAATCAAGGTGAATACACCACTGCTACTGACTGAGGGACTCATGCAGGTCAAAAACCTGAACATGGAAGGAGGGCAGTTTTAAAAACTAAGTAGTACAGGCTGAAAGGACAAGCTGCTTCAAATTACATAATGGCAGAACACGGGTCAAGCCTTCAATCTAACTTGATGGGTGACCTTGAGCAAGTTATTAGTTTCTCTGAGCCTTTGTTTTCCTACTTATAAACATAAGAATTAGGCTCCATGATCTCCTAGCCCCCTTTCTAGCTCTAATTTTTTATGATCCCAACTGAACTATTACTATGCTTTATTTACTTGCAGATAATTTTATCTATATATATAAAAAGCCAGCAACCAGAAGGCCGTAACCACCAGAATGACTGGTTGCTATGACGCCCATTGCGGCCAGCAAACCAGCCTGAGCTGGGGTTGGGGTCAGCTGACCAACCTCCTGCGGCCCCTCCTGCCATCCAGCCCCGCCCCCATGGCCTGCCCCATCCCAATAGGCCTGCAGCCCCTCCCTCCCAGCCAGCCTCACCCCTGATCACCTCCCTCTAACTTGCTGGCCAACCTCTTGCAGCCCCTCCCCCCACCCAAACATTCATGGTCCCTCCCCCAGGCCACTGGCCCCCGACCAGCCTCCCCACCCAATTCAAGGACAGGGCTGGCCAGCCCACCGCCCACAGCCCCTCCCCATGGCCGGCCCCACCCCAATCAGCCCCCATCACCCCAATCAGGGGCAGGGCCCACTGGCCAACCTCCCGCCATCTCCTCCTCTCAATAGGCCTGGTCCAGATCTGTCCCGATTGGGGCTGGGCGGCCGGACCCCACCTGTGCATAAATTCATGCACTGGGCCTCTAGTTTATAATAAAGGGACTAACAATGTCAAGGATTTTGTTTAATAATGTTAAGGGTTGTGTGGAAAATGATGATTTCTAGTGTATACTCTGGTCTACAGGTTGGCCACCTTTTCCTATAAAGAGCCAAATAGTAAATATTTTAGGCATTTTTGACCATATGGTCTCTGTCACAACTACTCAACCCTGCCACTATAGCAGGAAAGCAGCCATAGACAAAACGGAACAAACAAGTGTGACCATGTTCCAATAAAACTTTATTACAGAAACAGGTAGCCAGCTGAGTTTGGCCTACAGGCCTTAGTTTGCCAATTTAAGTATAGAAAATGGATTATATGTCATTTAAGGTAATGTTTATATATATTTTTTATTATTAATCCTCATATATGTATATATATTAACACATCGTACAAATGCAGTAAAAGCTTTTGAGAAGAAACAATTCTGCACACTTAGTAAGCCATATAGAGTGCCATACTGCACAAATCTAGGGGCAAATACTCATAGTGACTTTATAGAACCATTCTACAATTCTATAGAGCCTGGAATGAATGAGAGAGATATGTAACCTCTATGGCCCTGCTGGTTATGTTATACTAACCTGAAAGGGAGTAATACTAACAACCTGAAAGGGAGAAATTGGGTGCAAAGGAAGGAAAGGTTCTGAAAAAGGAGTGGCAATGCAATATAATTCCTATATCCTAATCCCTCCAGGAACTCTGAGCCTACCTTCTCCATCCTATTTCTTCCCCACTCTCCAGACAAAAGGTTCTTATCTCAGGAAAGAGAGAGCAAATAAGTTATTTAAAGTTGAAAAGAATTTAACAGTGAGTTACCTTTCTCAGAATGTTTTTATTAAAGATTCTTAACTATTGGAGGTAGTCCAAGGAAGTATGAGGAGGTAGGGAAGTGCTCCTGAAAGAATACCACATTAGCTGCTTGCTACTTGCCCTGCCTTAAATTGTTCATCTGTTGTTTACATCTCTTCACTCAAAAACAGCATTTATTTATTTTGAGGTCTTACCCCCACACCAAATCATAGGTTCTGGTAGAAGTTACTTATGAGAGTAAACCATAACTTATCAACCTATAGATGGAGATATGACTCAAGCCAGGCCCATCAGTGTACTTCCCCGGGATATTTCAAACCAGAACTCAGGGAAGAAGAGTAGGTGTTTTCTTTATAAGGAAACTATAAGACGAGCTCTCTGTCTCCAACCATGAGCCCTGCATGTGCATAAAGCAGGTCTGAGAAAATAAAGCCAATACCCAATGAGAAGCTGAGAGATAATGTTTGGAAGATGTTCTCATCAATATGCCTACCTGTTATTTTAGGCCCTGCTGCACCCCTATCCCTCTCATAATGGGAAGGTGCCTAGGTATCCTTATCATAAAGTCTCCTTTATGCCCAGACTAATTAAGAGTTTTTGCTACTTATAATAAAAACTAGAGGCCTGGTGCACGAAATTTGTGCATGGATGGGGTCCGTAGGCCTGGCTGGCAATCAGGGCCAATCAAGGCCTTCTGTCTGCCTGCCAGGACCTTCCTTCATTCCACATCACCCCCTGGTGGTCAGCACATGTCATAGCGAGAAATTGAACTCCCAGTCTCCTGGTCAAACTACCAAGGGGACAATTTGCATATTAGGCTTTTATATATATAGATAATATGAAAAGTACAATCCTGTTCTTTTCCCCCAGATCTATAGTTTGTGTCATATTGTTAAACTTCTTTATCCTTCCTTTCCCTAGGATTACCCCAATTTTGGCTGATTAAGGAAAAGTTAAATTCTCTACCAACATATATTATGCATCAGCCTTATCCCATGCTAATAGGAATTCTGTGGTAAGGCTACTTTTGTAATTTGACAGAAAACTCTTGATCTACAAACTTTGGGCATTAACCACAAAGAATTCAATCTGCACCCATTCCCCAATGGCCAACAGATATGAAAGACAACACAAGAGCAACTAAGCACATGGCAGGCCAGCCATTTCACCAAATGGCAGGGAAGAAGCATTAAAACCTCAAAACCTTCAGTAATCAAATTCTATGCTAGCCAACCATAGAAACTCCAAGGTCCCAGGAAGGCCAATCCCACCACTTGTTTTGTTCTCATTGGTAAATTGTTATTTTAGTAGGCAATACATGTACATGGCACAACCATAAAAGGTTACAAAGTGTTATGGTGAAATGTGAATCTCCCTTACTCCTTCATACCCTAGCTGTGAAATCAGTTTCTTGAATAAGTTTCCAGAGGTATTGTATGTATTTATAAATATGAATGAACATATATAGTTTCATACAAATGGTAAATGCTAGTATTATAATACACTAGAGGCCCGGTGCACGAAATTCGTGCACTGGGGGTGGGGTGGGGGGGTTGTGCCCCTCAGCCCAATCTGCACCCTCTGCAATCTGGGACCCCTCAGGGGATGTCCAACTTCCAGCAGTCGGACATCCCTCTCACAATCCGGAACCGCTGGCTCCTAACCACTCACCTGCCTGCCTGCGTGATTGTCCCTAACCCCACTGCCTGCCTGCCTGCTCGCCCCTACCTTGATCTCCTGCCAGCCTGATTGCCCCTACCTTGCCCTCCCCTATCAGCCTGATCACCCCAAACTGCCTGTGCCTTGGCCCCCAGTCTGGCCTCCCTCTGGAGGCACCACCCCCATAACCCCAATGCTGCTGCCACTGCAGCTGGTTATGGCTGCCTGAGCCTTGGCCTTTGTAGCCACTGCGGCTTTGTCTGGAAAGATGTCCGGAAGACAACCACTCTAATTAGCATATTACCCTTTTATTAGTATAGATTTGGGGACCATTACAACCACGCAGAACTTGAAGAAAACACATGGCCCTGGTCAGTTTGGCTTAATGGAGAGAGCATCGGCCTGTGGACTGAAGAGTCCAGGTTTGATTCTGATCAGGGGCACACATGCCTGGGTTTTGGGCTCAATTCCCAGTAGGGGGCCTGTGGGCGGCAGCTGATCAGTGATTCTTTTTTTTTTTTTTTAATATATTTTATTGATTTTTCACAGAGAGGAAGGGAGAGGGATAGAGAGCTAGAAACATCGATGAGAGAGAAACATCGACCAGCTGCTTCCTGCACACCCCTCACCAGGATATGTGCCAGCAACCAATGTACATGCCCTTAACCGGAATCGAACCTGGGACCTTCCAGTCCGCAGACCGACGCTCTATCCACTGAGCCAAACCGGTTTCGGCTGATCAGTGATTCTTATCATTGATGTTTCTATCTCTCTCTCCCTCTCCCTTTCTGACATTTTAAAAATATATATTTTTTAAAGAAAACACATGAGCTTCACTTTGGGCTTTGTCATCTTACAATATCCTTTGTGCAGTGTTTTAACTTCCCTCAACTTTCCTTTACCCACCTTTAAAGTGCAATCTATTTTGGGGAAGATGATCAGGAAAGTGATTCCAATGGGTAGAAGTTTTTTTTGGAGGGGATGGGTCATGAAGATATTTAAAAATTGAGCATGGTGATGGTTGTACCACTCTGAATTTACTTTAAAAAACCAGTTCATTGTACACTTTAGGTGACATGTACAGTATATGGATATTTCTCAACAAAGCTGTTCTTTTATTTCTTTTTAAATAAAGACCAGTCTTATAATCAATTGCAGATGTTTACAGAGGCCCCTCAAGATTTGCTCACCATGTCCCAAATCACGGCTGTGATTCCCAGTTGCCTCCAGTCCTGGTGGATCTGGATGGTGTGGTTTGCAAAGGAGAAGGTGGCAAGAGGCTTATGGAATTTCGGCAACCCCATTCCCCCGGTCTCCTCATAGGGCACCAGGGCCATTCCCACTGTGCCAGCTCTGCTCCCTTTAACCTGTTGGGCAAAAGAATCCTGCGTGCTCTGGCCAGAAAGTGCATTCTTTCTTAGGTGGCCCGGATGCTTTTTTTAAGGTCGTTTTATGGATTCAAAAGAATAAACAGAGATGTGGAAAGCTTTTGTCAAAATCCTTTTACATGGTTCTTCCAGTGTCATGGGAAATGAGATGTGGCTCTGAATTCATCCCAAAGTGTGTCTTTGGGCAAAAGCACCCAGAACGGCACAACTCCTGCAGAATGCCCCACACACTTTGCTGTCAGGACTCAGGGGGGCTTGAGGGTGAGCGAGGTGGCGGTGCCAGCACAGGACCTGGGAGAAGGTAGCGCTTTCTCCACTGCCCAGGCCACGTGGACTACAGCAGTACCCGCCCAGGTGGGCAGGGTGTTTCTGCTGTTTTGTTTTGGTCTGGCCTCCACCCCGTCAGCCACAGACCTGTGCCTGCACTGAGACTGAATGGTTTGATGGCCCTACTTTTTGGTGGACAGTGGATGCACTCCCAGAGACTGGCAGTTAGACTCTGGTGGCTTCTGAGTCCCTTGTGGGGAGAGTCCGGCCCTAGGTCAAGAACAGACTCAGGCGTCCTCGGCCAGGAGGCCTCCTTGGGCTAGGGGCCGCCACAGTTTGAAGGCTGGCCATGACCCCAATCCTGGCAGGGGTCTCCTCTGGGGTGCTGGCAGGCCTGGGCTAGGGCTGCGGGCGGTTTAGAGGCTGGTCACGCCCCCGATCCTGGTGGGGATCTCCTCTGGGGGGCTGGCAGGCCTGGGTTAGGGTCACTGGCGGTTTGGAGGCCGGTCACGCCCCCGATCCTGGTGGGGGTCTTCTCTGGGGTGCTGGCAGGCCTAGGCTAATGGCCACCCTGGTTTAGAGACTGGTCACGCCCCTGATCCTGGTGGGGGTCTCCTCTGGGGTGCTGGCAGGCCTGGGCTCTGGCGCTGCAAAGGGAGAGGTTCCTGAATCTGCTTCCCACACACCTAGGCTAGGATACATCTTGTAGGAGGCGGCTTTAATGCCCGGGGTCGGTGACCAGGTCCTCCGGAGCCTCGCTTTCTGGGCTGCAGTCCCACGTCTCCCAGTGCCCCAGCCTCGGATGCGCCCATGCAGTTGCCCCCACCACCAGCCACCTCAGCGCAGGCCACAGCAGCTGAAGCCAGCCTCTTGGAAGCCAGGCCACCACACCCACCACCTCTAGTAGCTCTCTGCTGCTTGCTCTCTGTGCCCTGTCCACTGGGGTGGGGGAGTGCTCCCAGCCCAGAGGCCCTCCCTCCCTCCGCAGCCTGGCTTGGGAAGCTGGCCTCATACTGAGGCTACTATGCCAGCATGCCCACTCGGCTACTATGGGTGCGACACGGGCCCCACGGAGGCCAACCTGGAGAACGTGGACCCCAGCTCTGCATCCGGCTGCTGCAGATGGCCTCGGTGGTCAACTACCACCTGCTCCTTCCACTGGCCCCATTGATCCCTCTCAGCACCAGCCATTTAGGCGAGGGTGGCGATCGCCCGGGGACCTCACCCCGGGAGCGGCAAGCTGGGCACGGCCACGCCCCCGGGGTCGCGATGGGTCCCGGGACCCCCGGGAGGCTACTGGGGTGCCCGGCCACGCCCCCCGGGTCGCGATGGGTCCCGGGACCCCCGGGAGGCTACTGGGGTGCCCGGCCACGCCCCCCCGGGTCGTGATGGGTCCCGGGACCACCAGGAGGCTGCTGGCCGTACCCGGCCACGCCCCCCCTGGTCGTGATGGGTCCCAGGACCCCACGGAGGCTGCTGGCCGTGCCCGGCCACGCCCCCCCGGGTCGCGATGGGTCCCAGGACCCCACGGAGGCTGCTGGCCGGGCCCGGCCACGCCCCCCCGGGTCGCGATCGAACCTGGGACCCCCGGGAGGCTGCTGGCTGTGCCCGGCCACGCCCCCCCGGGTCGCGATGGGTCCCACGACCCGACGGAGGCTGCTGGCCGTGCCGGCCACGCCCCCCCGGGTCGCGATGGGTCCCGGGACCCCGCGGAGGCTGCTGGCCGTGCCCGGCCACGCCCCCCCGGGGGTCCCGGGACCCCGCAGAGGCTGCTGGCCGTGCCCGGCCACGCCCCCCCGGGTCGCGATGGGTCCCGGGACCCCCGGGAGGCTGCTGGCCGTGCCCGGCCACGCCCCCCCGGGGGTCCCGGGACCCGGCAGAGGCTGCTGGCCGTGCCCGGCCACGCCCCCCCGGGGTCGCGATGGGTCCCGGGACCCCGCAGAGGCTGCTGGCCGTGCCCGGCCACGCCCCCCCGGGTCGCGATGGGTCCCGGGACCCCCGGGAGGCTGCTGGCCGTGCCCGGCCACGCCCCCCCGGGTCGCGATGGGTCCCAGGACCCCGCGGAGGCTGCTGGCCGTGCCCGGCCACGCCCTCCCGGGTCGCGATGGGTCCCAGGACCCCACGGAGGCTGCTGGCCGTGCCCGGCCACGCCCCGCCGGGTCGCGATGGGTCCCGGGACCCCGGGAGGCTGCTTGCTGTGCCCGGCCACACCCCCCCGGGTCGCGATGGGTCCCGGGACCCCACGGAGGCTGCTGGCCGTGCCGGCCATGCCCCCCCGGGTCGCGATGGGTCCCAGGACCCCGCGGAGGCTGCTGGCCGTGCCCGGCCACGCCCTCCCGGGTCGCGATTGAATCTGGGACCCCCGGGAGGCTGCTGGCTGTGCCCGGCCACGCCCCCTGGGGTCGCGATCCAGCCCGGGACCCCCGGGAGGCTGCTGGCTGTGCATACCACGCCCCTCTAGGGTTGCCATCACTCACCAGGACCCCCGGAACTAAGAGGATTTGGCGCCGCCATCTTGGTTTTCTCAAAGGCCAGATAGGCCACCCGGAGTCCCGCCCCCAGCCTCTGGCAGGCCCAATCATGGGCATAGCGGAGGTGCGGTCAATTTGCATGTTTCTCTATTATAATGTAGGATAGTATTTTGTTCTTTGCTTTTTTTCACATAACAATACGTCTATTCTCACCACTTAGGATGAGACAACACAAGAGAAACTAAACACAAGGCAACACTCTTGTGTTGTCTTTCACATATTATCTGAAGAATAGAATCTCTGGTCACATCTGCTTGGGAGCAATACGTATATAGTCTCATCTGAACAGAGATAAACACTTTCTAAGGTCTCTATTAGAAATGTTCCTTTGTTTTTCCTTAGCACTAAAAAGTTTAAGGTATTTTCCCTTTTCCTTTCTCTCTTTCATTCTTTCTTGATTATTTATTTATTTATTTGCTTGTTTTTAGTAAACATCCATTTGAATCAAGCAGTACCAAACCAGAAGTGGTTAGGAGCACTCCACCTACAGGAACTAGGAGAAAGCCTTTTATAGAGAAGACATGGAAGCAAAGCAAGAAAATTATTTGATTGGCTACAGGGTAAGTGGCTGCCTTATTTGGAAAAGTTTAGTTGGCTGTTTGTGATTGGCTATCCTTAATTTTTGATTTCTTAAGCCTTGAGGCATTTCAGGCTAATGTTTTGGTTTGGTTTGCTAACATGAGCTGTCAAGGCATTACAACCATCTCAGTCTAATTGCCACCTTGTTTAATTAATTTAGCAGCACCAATGGTAATTCATCTAAAGGAAAGCTAAAATGGGCAAAAATATATTATTAACAGCCACAGATAAGGTAAGATCCAGTAGATTTCAAGTGCAAACCTTGACTCCCAAAAGTTTACGCTTGAAGCAGCATATTTCTTTACATAAGTGAGTTGTAAATTTCAGTGCCCTATGAAACAAACAAACAAAAAGATATGGCTGTTGGGTTTCTACTCATTTTATTAAATTAACAAGGACTAATTAGATAATGGATCATTGAAAAAAATAAATAATTTTCTACTAAATTTTTGTGATTGGCATCATGACAGAATAATCTGCTTTAATCGTGAGCAAACTCAGGATTAGATGGAACATTAGTTTATTCTTATATAATCATTTATTTGTAGGTTGTCTTTAAAGAGCTATAACTTTCTGTAGCTCAAGAGACTTATGAAACAGTCTGAATCACCAATTTTAAGTGATTTTTTAATCCTCTCTTTGGAAAAGACAGTTTGAAATCTTTCTCTTCTATTGGGCAAATCACTCTATAAAGGAGGACAGCTGTGACATTTATCATCATTTAAATAGATTGGAGTTTCAAAGCATGCACTGTCCTAGATCTAAGTCCATCATAAATTTTGCATAAGTTTCTTTGCTCTAAGAAGACAGTCTGACCCTGGGCTGTTCTGTCCCTGGTTTTTCCTTTTAAATTCCTCCCTCACCTAACGCCTTTCTCTCTCCTCATTTTAAGTCATGCTTTTACTCTAATTGGCCTTACATGAACCATAATATTTGAAGAGTTATCTAATAGTCATGGCCAAGAAAGTGTTAATAGCTGCCTGACTTGTGTTGACTCCATGGAAATTCTTACCAAATTCAACTCCAGAGAAAATTATGTGCTCTGACCTTCCTTTTAAGTACCCATCTTTCTCTTTGCATCTCCCTTTCTCCATGCAACACCATGACCTCCTATTGCATTGGCTTGACCAGGGCGCCTCACTGTAAGGCTTTAGGTAAGCCTGCATTTCCTCTGAGGGAATCTAGGCAAATCTCTCCACTTTCCTCCCTAGCCAAATCTATTGGTTATGTAACAAAGCCAACAGAAGTATTCCTCAGCATGGCTCCATTGGCATTTTAAATAAGGGAAATGTTGAAGTCATGGTGTCCAGATTACTCCTCTGAAGACAACATCCATGAGATTCACAACTTCTTTTCCAGCAGTGTTCCCTAGTATAATCAACTCAAGGTGCATAAATTGTTTTACTGCGCTGAGTTAGAATCGCTGTGCTTACTAGACTGAGGTTATCTTTCTCATGTTTCTAATTCATCTTGGCATTCATTTAAACATGAGCCAGGCTCTCTATTCCATAACATTTTCATTTAGGCAGAAGGCTCCTACTCAAGGACATGATACTTTCCAAGGCCTTTGTGTTCAGTCAAGCTGTCTCCTTTAGCTCCCTTTTGAATCAATGATCCTTCCTCTCTGTACCCTCAGATCTATGCTTTCTGCTTAAGATCAAAATTATTTACAGGTTCCTAAATTCCTTCACTCAGCTTGTGCTGCTCAGAATCTACCCAGAGAAAATCTTTAAAAGAGTTATCTTTGTTCCTGAGATGCAGCACCCTACATAGCACAACTCAACTCAGCCTCCAATCTGTGAGTTTCCCCTAGCTTCCGCATGAAGATCTCTCTCCTACTAGTGCTTTTATTAAAAATCCCCTCCATGAGACTAACAAGATCCTCCCATCTTAATTGGCCACTTTTCCTTAGGTAGCCCCAGGGTTTCTCAAACCCCCACTGTTCCTTCATAATAACCCAGCCAGCATCAGTAGCCCACCTGGATACTACTTAGCTCAGAACTACCACACGCATTAGCATAGGAAAGCACAATTATATCCACATACACTTACCCAGGATTGCCTTTCCCTGGCAGCATTTACTGTGTTAAATTCCACATTTACATTGTGTCTCAGCTGCTCCAAAGTCCAGGGGAAGCCAAATGACTTTGGGAAAGTTTGACATTTGTTTACCTTACAGAGCTATTCCAAAAGAAGTCTATATCATCTATTTTAAATGTCTAATGAACTAGTTCATAATAAAATGTTAATCACATGCTTATCAGAACTTTTTATTAACACAGGCCTGGCTTTTCATCTTTGTTCAGCTTCTCTCTAGTTCAAACTTGAGCAAGTTAGGAAACTCCCCCATGTTCAGATTCAGCACATTAAATGAGAAAACTTACTCCCCATTTCTTAGCAGTAATAGCGATAACATTGATGTCATAGCTAGTTGAGATTCAACTGTTATGTTGCATTTCTCCCCTCCAGGGTATTTGTGTTATTTTAAGGGGAGTACAGTATCTTACTCAATGGAATGGTTCTGTGAAGGCTGCAGAAGGATTCTGTGTGAGGACAGACTTTGGAACAAGTCCTAGCCAAAGTTTTTTACATAAGATAACACCTAACTCTAGCTAATCAATGGGATAGCTGTGCTATTAGGAATCTCACTAGCCATTCTCTCCTATCATTCTTATCATTTCTTGCCATTATTTAACAAGTAAGTTTCTGTAGTTGTCTTTCCTAAACTCGCTGTCTCTGATTATATGATATTTGAAAGACATATTTCAGAATTTAGAATTTGAGACTTTCTGTGCAATTGATGACTTCAACTCATTTGACAATTAAGCTGCATCCCCCACTGTAGAGGACTCTATTAAACACATTATGTTAACATCCCTGCAGCAATCAATTTCTTCTCTGTCCAGAACCTATTTCACCTCTTCCAGCAATAGATTATGTGCTCTTGACCACTGGAGTGGGCATGTGAACCAAGCTGAGTCAATAATATTGTCCAACTGTTTGGCCAAGGAGATTGGCCTGACATAGACACATAATCCATGCAGAGACCTGCTACAGGGTATTTCTGGCTTGAAGGAGCAGAAATCATATCTTCTCTCATGGCAGAACTTATGGGAAGTGAGTTCAGGGCTGCAAGTGGCCACATTCCTTGACATATGGAGAACATTTGTCTGTATCAGGAAAGATGAGGTCAACATATGAGAGAAACTGACATAGGAATAGAGAGAAAGAAAATTCTAACAGTATCACAGGCCATGGATCTAAGTGTTCTCGAGGCCAATGACACCTTTTCTGTGGTGTGTTTTATGAGCAATAAATTATCTTTTACCTTGAGTAAGAATCAAGTTATTTGTAAGTAAAGAAATCCTTAGTAATAAATTTCCCATTATCTTGTACCAGCTCTTTAAGAAGAAACAAAACCCCCATCAAAATAAATAGACAGGTCTTCTATGGGAATCCACCCATAACCCTGAGAAAGAGATGACTTTTTTCTTTCTTACTAGCCTACTTTGTAATAATCTCCTTTCTTCTGCTGCCTTATTTGATCAGTTCTGTCATCTATTCTCTTTCTTTAGGTGTTTTCATCTCTATCCTCACACTCTTAGTTTCATCTATTCTAAAATACCTTTCTTTGACCCTATGGCTGTCCAGTATACCATGTAATCTAGTCAGGGTGTGCTCAACTATGTTGCAATAACAAACAACTTCAACATATCAGGAAACAACAAAGGCTTATTTACTCATCATAATAAAAGTACTACAGGGCAGGGTAACTCTCTAGAACAAATATCTTTTATGTTGACAACTAGATGTACCAAATAGAGTCTGCCATACTGTTACAGTACAGTATATAGTAATTATAGAATATGTGGCTTCTGTGACTAGCATGAGAGGGAGAAGATGGAAAACTGCACACCAGCTTCTTAAGTGCTTCTGCCCAACAGTGATAAATGTCACTTTTGCAGACATTTATTTTATTGGCCGAAGCAATGTCTATGGTCATGGCTAACTTCAAGGATTCTGTTTGGAGGAGAGAATTGAATGTGAGTGTTAAATGTTTCTACTACATATCTCCTTTAAAAAAAAAAAAAACAACTAGAATTCTCATGAAATTTAACCAAAATCATGTTAATTTTTTCACAAATACTCAATATTTAACTCTTTGTAAATTTGCTTCTGTGCCTATAACTTGAATTAGTTAACTTGGGTGAAGTAATGACCTCCCCCCCCCCCCAATCTGTTCCCCACTCCCCAAACCTCAGTAACTTACAATAAGACACTTTTTTTTTCTTTCTCATGTCATGTACAGGCTGCATGTTGGTTGCAGTTTGGGACCTAGGCTAAAGCTCTCACGCTTCTGCTTAGACATGATATCCTTCATATTTGCTCACATCAAGTGTCCAAAACCCAAGTCAATGAAACTGGGATGCAAATTCCTTTCTCAGAATGCACAAAATGTCACATGGTAGTGGGTGAGGAACCTTCTCCAAGGAAGTGGATATGAATTATCAGCAATAATATGATCTGTCACAACACTCTACTGGCACAGCTCTGTTGGCTCTCTTCTTGCTCTATTCACTTCCTCTCCCATGGTTTTAACTATAACATCCATAAAAAGAGCATACAAATTATACCTCTAATATTATTTTTTCTCTCAAGATTTAATTTTAAACCATCTACTGAAAATCTAAATTGTCTACATTGCAATTCCCATAGCCACCTCACTAGACATGCCTTAAATATATTTTCTCAGGGAAGCACTCTTCTGTACATTCCTATTTCTGTCTGAAGTAGCATTATTTTCCTGATCTATCTCATGCCATATAACCTGTGTCATTCTTAATCTAACTTCTCATTCTTTCTCACATTTTATAAGCCCTCAAGTGTTATCCAATATCCCTATATCAGGAAAGATGAGGTCAACATATTATTATTATTTCCTAGTACATAAATCTAGTCTGATCCAAGTACTTCTCACCTAGACTATTCCAATGTCCTTCCTATTGGCATATCTTATAACCCAGAAATTCCATTCTTAAGTGTAATGCCCTTAAGAATTCTTACACACATGAACAGACTTGAACCTCAGAGGGAAGGCAGGGGAGGGGAGGGGAGGTGGGAAGAAATCAACTAGTGAACTTGTATGCATATATGCATAACCCATAGCCACAGACAATGGGGTGGTGAGGGCCTGGAGCAGGCTGGAAGAGGTTAATGGGGGGAAAAGGAGAACATATGTAATACTTTTAGCAATAAAGATTAAATAAATAATAAATAAATAAATAAACAAACAAAAGAATTCTTACACACATCCACAAAAAATTACAAAATCTTCACTTCAGTGTTGATCAGACTAAGAAAAAACTGGAAGACATGTATATGTTCAACAAGAGAACTGACCAATTCTGGTATAGTCATACAATAAAATAAGTATGCAACAGTGAAAACAAATAAACTAAAGCTACATATATTAGAATAGGTGATTTTCACAACATACTGTGTGCTAAAATAGCAATATCACAGGACTATATTCAACATGATATATCCTTTGGCAGATACTTAAATTATGTAAATAATAATATTGTTTCATAAATTAATTTAACAAAAGTACATTTTAAAAGCATGGAATTCATAAATACTAAAATTATTTATCACAGTTACTTAGCAAGAAATGAGGAATGGAGATAACAACGGGCATAGGAAGGGCTACAAAGAGGGCTTCAACTGTGTTTCTGTTTTATTTCTTAAGGGGCATTGGGAATACACAGGGGTTTTTTGTCTATTTGTTTGTTTATATTTTACTATTTGTAATTTTAACCTGTCAGAATAGTTAATGACATAGTATACACTTTTTAAACTTCTAACTAATCTCTTCATTCTAGACTCTCGCTATCTCAGAGCATTCTGCACATGGGCTAAATTAATCTTTCTAATATACCATATTGCTTTATCTTCCTACTAGTAAGACTCTAACCATTCTCTTAGTGGTCGGCAAACCGTGGCTTGCGAGTCACATGCGGCTCTTTGGCCCATTGAGTGTGGCTCTTCCACAAAATACCACTGCCTGGGCGAGTCTATTTTGAAGAAGTGGCATTAGAAGAAGTTTAAATTTAAAAAATTTGGCTCTCAAAAGTAATTTCAATCGTTGTACTGTTGATATTTGGCTCTGTTGACTAATGAGTTTGCCGACCACTGTCTTAGACCTATAAGATAATCACCATGCTCCTTGCATGTCATTCAAAGCTTCCAATAGCCTGGAACCCTCCCTGTCCCCATCTTCCTTACTCCTTTACCTGAACTATCCTCTCCCTTTCTGCCTGTTAAGTCTTATCTTCCCATGAATATCTAGTCTACCCATCCTTTTGCCAACTTGCCTCAGAGGGTGGAATAGATGGCCCTCTCTCTTTTCTAGAACTACTCCTTCATACATAGTCATTGGCCCCTTTCCTTTTCATCCTTCAGGAATATGTTCCAACAATTTCTCATTTTCCTTTAACTCGCTATTCTTTCTGTGTTCCTTTGTCTCCTATAAAAACTCCTTTATCAAATCTTCTCTCCTAGTCAACCATGAGGGTTGAACATTTACCACTTTGTATTCTTGGTGTATTTTTAAAATATTGTCAAGAATTATGAAGGGTCAAAAATCGTATCTTACTTGAAAGCTAGCCAGTTAGTCTCCCGCAGTTTTAGGAATGTAGGCAGAAGCCATGAGATACCTGGTCAAAGACAGAATATTTTATTACTCACAGAGAAAGCAAAACCCAGAACATTAGCTTTTTTTCCCCCTGAATCCCAGTTCCCATTGGACAATTTAGAGGTCACGTGACACCTGAACATATATTGGGTTACATTTCAGGAAAGAAACCCTGAGCTTCGGGAACTCAAATCTTTTATAATACTTACTAGGCATACCTGCCCTTCCTTCTGAAGGAAGACACAATTTGTATCTTCAAAGGATGTTTGCTATACAAACTTTTTTGAAAATAAATATCTTTTAAAAAGGCAATCAATGCCTCTGTTCAAAATATAAGCAGAAACACGAGACCCATGAGAATTGTCTTCCAAACGTTTACTAGTCCTATTCCTCCAACTATATGATAAAATTTTTGAAAGCAGGGTTTGGCAACACATTCTCTGAAAGTGGCAGTAGTAAATGTTTTAAGCTTATAGACCACACATCTCTGCCACTGTGACTCAAAAGAAGCCAGAGACAATATGTAAATGAATGGGTGAGACTATATGCCAATAAAACTTTATTTACAAAAACAGGTGCCTGGCCCCTGAGAACATTAAAACACATTTATGTGTCACACACTATTCTAGATGCTGGTGACACTTCAGTGAATAAAACAGTTGAAATTTTCTATTCTCATCAACCACACATTCTATTGGAAGAACACATGAACAAGCAAAATGAATAAATAAAAGATAGTTTGCCAGATCATAGTAGGTGCTCTGGGGAAAAATGAAGCAGAAAAGAATAGATACTAAGGGAGATAAAATTTTACATAAGGTAGGGAAGGCATCAATATGGAAGGTGACATATAAGAAAAGACCTGAAGGGAGTGGTAATACCTAAGAGAACAGCATTCCAGGCAAAGGACACAAACACAAATGTCCTGGGGTGACAGTGCTCCATGCTCAAGGAGCAGGAGGAGGCAACGATGGTGAAGCAGAGTGCATGAGAGGGAGAATAGTAAGAGGTGAGCTTGAGAGTTAGCTGGAGATTGAACACAGGAATGACTTTATTGACTTGTATATTTAGAGATAAAGCTGCCATTTTCATAATAGTTTGAAATGGGGTAGGGTGGAAGTAGGAAGATGATTCAGGATGCCTTTGAAACTATCAAGGGAGACATGATTGCTCAGACTATAGTGATAACAGTTAAATTCTGGATGAATTTTGGAAGTACAACCAATGGGAATTGCTGGTAGGTTGGATATGGTTGGATATGGTGTGTGAGAGAAACAATGGAGTCAAAGACTATAGCTAAGTTTCTGACCTGACCTACAGGAAGAATGGAGTTGCCACAGACTGCAATGGGAATACTGAGATAGGAGCAGGTTTAGGTTTACATATGAAACATATCTGTTTCAGAATGTTAAGTAGATGCATAGAAATGTGTTGATAACAAGCTATCTACTTAACAAAGTTGCCCCAACCAACCCTTCTGCCCAGCAGTGTCTATCAGAAAACTGCAAATGTTAATGGCCAGCATCGTCCCCTTCTCTCTACAGAGTCTGGCCTCATGGTCTCTACAGATGGGTCAGCTGGAATATTAACTCAGATGGCTTCTCTGGTCAAGTAGATGCAGAATGATGACAAGGGTCCTTTTTCCACACTTCATCTGATGAAGGACAAATCCAGCAAATGAAGAAGAGACTGTCTGCCTATCAAAATGCGTATTTGTTAAACTCTTTATCAACTGTCAGCCCAGAAAGAGAATGACAGACTTTTAACGAGATAATTTCAGGAACATTCCCTAAACATATTAAATCAAATTGTCCCTCATGTGTCTGGGCTCGTGCCAGCTGTCACTGTCCACATCTTGAATTCTTCCCCAGACTGCTTCCTGGGGTCAACTGAGGAGTCTACTTACATTGCTTAAAAAATCCGTGCACAAAGCTCAGTTGGAGGAGAACGCAAGGGTGACTTGCTCCAAAGTGAGAGAATCACAGCACTACAGCTGAGCTCAGTCCAGCCCGGCTCTCACACCCTGGCCATATCCCCCCTGGTGAAAACTCAGAGGTCAGCTTTGCTTGGCTCATGCTTGATTTTACACAAGCATTTCTAGGCAAAAGCAAAGTCCCCACCTAGTATGTATAAACAAAATAATTAGCAAATATGTAATTCCACAGTGTTAATTATTATGCAATTGTTATGCCGTTTTATATCTTTTCACGAACCTCTTCAGTATTTCTCATAGAGGGGCAGCAGGGATAATTTAGAGGAGAAGGTTACTATATTCAGAATCCTGTCCTTTCTCAGGCCTTAATGTTGGAGGAGGTCAGGCTGGCTAGTCACTAAATGGAGGTTCGGTTTCAGGCAAAAGATTGGATGTCTCTTTGAAATATTTGAAGAAGGAGGGTGTACTTATCTGGAGGAGAAAATAAAACTTCCTTGACATAGAAAAAACAAACAAAAAAACATTAGCCAGGATTTGACAGAAGTGTAATGGGGCTCAACCCAGGAAAAAACTAAGTTGACAGTTTTAGCATTGGAGACAGAAACCAAATGGAGAGAGGAGAAAAGAAAAGTTCAGTAAGTACTGAAGGTTGCTATGTCCATTGGGTCATAGGTTTACAAAGGTCCTTTGTCCACACTTATGCTGCACATAACTCCTGATTGAAAGGGATAATAATAAGGATCCAATATTTTAAATTATAATAAATCCTGGGTTAGGAGGATTGAAAAGTTGGTACAACAGCTTCACACTGTCAACAAGAAACTCAGCATACACTGTCATCCTGTTCTACAGTCATTTATGTATTGGTGGTTTCTCTCATTATCACATTAACTGCAGTAATTCTTGTGACCTATTCTCACACAAGAGTATCTCAAAAATTAAAAAGTGGGTGGGTACAAGATGAAGGGGGGAATACTACCAATTTCCAAGAAAACTTCTTATAACCTATTGACCAAATCTGCGTTATCCACCAGAGAGAACAGGATTGTTCTATTTGGCTTGAATTAATTCAAATCTCATCCCCTGGGGGTGAATACTTTGCTGCAAGAATAAAATTGAGGTATTATTTGCAAGGAATGGACAATATCTTTTGGGTAGAAAACCAAGAGTATCTGCCATATTTATCTTCTTGCATTTCTTATAGTCTACCTTAAAAGATACTCTAAGTCTATAAGAACTTTTGTAGGAGGAACATTTGAGTAACTGAGATTCAGATGACTAAAAGAAAAATAAATAACATAGACTACAATAAAAACTTCTGTTTCTAGTAAAGTGTTCTAAGCAACTGAGATCAAACATCTCAAAGGAAATAACAAAAAATAGAAAACTGGACAAAATATTAAAATCATCTCTTTGAAACTATCTAATAGCTAACAAAATAGTGAACAATTATGAAGCCACAATCTAAAAGCAAAGAGAAATCAAGAGAGAAAAGCTGGTACTTAGGACTAATATAACCTAGGAGTGTTTGCCAATTCTGAAAGGAAGCAGAAAGGCACAGGAGCTGAGCAGGAACACAGCACTTGGAGTTCAGAACTTTCTGTGAGGAGCCTGATAAAACCAACAGGTCTTGGTAGTAGAAATAAGGGATAATTCAGAAGTGAACCTGTCATTATAGGGTCTTCAGCTTCAAATCACTTCATTCCTTGACACTTAGGTGGAAAGATCTGGGATTGCTAGTATCCCTACTAACCATATGGCGGAAGCAAACAATATTTTTAGACAAACATAACATAATTTAGGCCACTAATTATCCATATATTTTTATATTGTCATACATTTTCACCTACATAAACAAAATATCCTGACAGCTGAGGATGAAGATACAGTATATAGAATTTAACTATGCTTAAAAGCCAAAATATTGATAATTTTTAGAGATAACTAGAATTTTTTAAAAAGAGTCAAAGGCAAATTCTAAAATAAAGTAAAAGAATAACTGAAATTAAAAAATCAATGGGTGGGTTTAATAGCAAATATGATACAACTGATTAGAGAATTAATGCACAAAATGTCAAATCAGAAGATTTCTTTAATAAAGTAAGAGACAGAAGAGGATAGAAAATATAAAGAGATCATGCAAAATAAAGGAACTGCAGAGAGGAATTATTAATTAAATATAATTAAGGAGAAAAAGAATATATAAAAGTAATTTTTGAGGTGATAATGCCTAAGAATTACCCAAAGCAAATGAGAAATATTAAACCATAGATATGAAGGACTATAAGCAGTGAATAGAATAAATAAAAATAAAATTACACCTACATACAGCATGTAAAATTACTGCAAATCAAGATGAAGATAAATTTCTAAAAGCAGCTGGAGAAACAAAATAATTTCAAAAGTATAACAATAATATAATAGCTGACTTCTCAACAGAAAAAAAGAACATATCTTCAAATTCCTGAAAAAAAAAATTCTAAGCAAGGATTGGAATACCCGGTAAAATGAAAGGAAAATAAAATACTTTCAGATAAGTAAAAAAACCAAGAACATTATACCTAAATTAAAAGAAATATTAAAAGAAGGAAAAAAAAACTATTAAATATGTAGGCAAATTTATTCAATGGCTAAACATATGAGTAATGTTTATGGGCTTTTAAATTGTACAGAATTAAAATATACATAAAGCCATAGCATAAAGGTTGGATGGAAGAGTAAAGGTATTAAAAGGTTTTTAGGTCCTTACATTTTTTAGAAACACATAAAAGTTGTATTTGCATTAGATACTAATATAGTGAGAAAACATGTTTTAATACAATACCACTAAAGAAATTGTAAATCACCTTATTAACAGAGGAAATAAAAATCCAAAAATGGGTTGTTTCTTTGTCATTTACCACATAAACAAAATAGAGAGAAAGCATATCATCGATCTTAAAAGATATAGCAAGAAGTATTGGACAGCTTTGAGTGTCCATTTGTGATGAAATACCAAACTAAAAATAGAAAGGCATTTTTTTTATCCTCACTCACAGAGTGAGGATATTTTTTCCATTGATTCTAGAAAGAATGGAAGGGAACGGGGGTGGGGGAGAGAAGTAGTAGAGAAAAAAAGAGAGGAAGAAATCCACCTGACCTATTCCTGGCAACCCTATGAATGAGGGATGTCCACAATGTCCTGTCCTCAACAGCCCTGCTCAGCCCCTGTAGACTCATGTCTATGGTTTCTTTTATGGAGTCAATCCATCTCATATTTGGTATTCCTCTTTTCCTCCTCTCTTCTATTTTCCCCAGCATTTTTGTCTTTTCAAAAGGAAAAAGGAAACAGCTTATGGAGTTTCAGTGGACATATAATAAACTGCACATATTGGAAGTATCTGATTTGGTAAGTTTGGCATGGATGTATCCTTGTTAAACTATCACCAAAGTTAAGAAAAACATATTCAACACCTCCCCAAGTCTTCTTGTGGCCCTTTGTAACTCCTCTGTCCTGCCCTTCCTCCAATATGCCCAGCCCCAGTAAAATACTGTACTGTTATTGATTGTTATAGTTTTATTTGCATTATTTAGAATTTCATATAAATTGAGTCATACAGTGACTGGCTTCTTTCACTTAGACTAATGAGGTTGTTTTATGTATACGTAGTCCATTCCTTTTTATTACTGAGTAGCACATATGGTATACTAAATCCATTTATACATTTACCTGTTGATGGACATTTAGATTATTTCCAGTTTGGGGCAATTACAAATAAAGTTGCCATGAATATTTGTGTAAAAAAAAGTCTTTGTATGACTATATGCTTTCATTTCTATTAGATGTATATCTATGAGTTGAATGCCTAGGTCATATTGTTGGTAATACTTAACTTTTTTAGACATTACCAATCTTTTTTAAAGTAGTTCTACCATTTTTCATTCCCACCAGCAATGTGTGAGAATTCCATTTCCTCCACATCTTTACCAACACTTGGTTATTTTCAGTCTTTTTAATTTTAGGCTTTCTAATAGGAATGCAGTAGTTTTAATTTCCCTAATGACTAAGAATGTCAAGAATCTTTTTATATGTTTATTTGCCATCCATTTATCTTCTTTGGTTAAATATCTTTAAATCTTCGCACATTTTAAAATTTGCACATTTTTAAATCTTATTACTGAGTTTTGAGAGTTTTTAAAAGATTTATATATTCTGAGTGCAAAATTTTATACAAGTCTCTGTTTGTCTTTTAATTCTTTTAACAGTATATTTTAAAGAGCAGAAATTTTTAATTTTGATAAAGGTTATCATTTTTTTTTTTATGGATTGCATTTTTGGTGTCATATCTCAGAAATCTATGCCTAACCCAAGATAACAAAGATTTTTCTTTTAGAACATTCATGTTTCAGATTTTACCCTTAAGTCTATGATCCATTTTAATTAGTTGTTGAATATATTGAGAGGTATGAAGCAAGGTTATATATTTGCATATGGGTATCCAACTGTTCTAGCACCATTAGTTGAGAATACTCTTCTAACTCTGATGATTCGCCTTTATATAAACTTTTGCCAAAAATAAGTTGTCCATATGCGTGTGTCTATTTCTGGATTCAGTACTATTTTTCATAGATTTTTTTTGTCTTTTTTAAGGCCAACACCACACTGTGTTTTTACTGTAGCATTATATAAATCTTGAAATCAGGATGTAACTCTCCCCCAAGTTTGTTTTTCATTCCAGAGTTGTTTTGGTCCATCCAAGTCCTTTGTATTTATGCATTAAATTTAGAATCAGCTTGTCAACTTCAATGGAAAATCCAATCAAGTGCAAACTAATATTTAGTGGCCTCTTCAGATGATTTAGGAAATACTTTTTGCAGGTCAAAAATCTGGATTACTTAAATAATCTCACCAGTTTAGAGTTTTGGATGCTAAAGAGACCTTACAAATCATTGCTTCTGCTTCTCAGTGTTAATGCAAAGAAAAGGAGCTTCAAAGAAGCTGATGCTCCTAACAAAGGTCATACAGTTTACAGTTAAGAAAATCCAATAAACTCATTCCCAGTCCAATGCTCACTCCTCTACTACAGTCTCTCTGAGTATCCGGTCATAGATAATCTTACACTTATTATGAGATGTGGACTAAAAAGGGATTTCTGCAAACAAAATTAATGGCTTCTCAGCTCTCTAGAGAGCTGCATGGAAAGGCCTATTGGAGGAAAGAGAAACAAATAAGCAGGAGTCTGGGGAGCATCAAGTGCAAGCTGAAAACATGTTTCCCTCCTCTTAGCCTTCCTGACAGTTCCAATGAAAGCAAAATTTCCATAGTATTTACAAGAGAAACTAAGAAATTCTCTTTAGCCTGGATTGGTTCTAATTTGGAATACTTTTCTATCGTAACCTACTGCCATTTGACCATATTACTTGATTTTATTTTTGCCCAACCCATATTGCCCAACTATTTCATTCTATCTCAATGATACCATGCATTGATAATATTTACCACTGGGGACCAGAATTAGGTACTTAGGTTCATTATCTTTGATTTCCCCAACAATCTTTCAAATTAAGTGTGATTATCATTCTTTTTTTAAAGATTTTTTTCTTTACTGATTTTTAGAGAGAGAGGAAGGGAGAGGGAGAGAGAAACATCGATATGAGAATGAGACATCGATGGGCTGCCTCCTGCATGCCCTCAGCCACAGATCAAGCCCACAACCGGAGCATGTGCCCTGACCAGGAATTGAACCAGCAACCTTTTGATGCACAGGGTGTTGCACAACCAACTGAGCCACACCAACCAGGGCATGATTATCATTCCAGTTTAAAAGATGAAGTAATAAAAATCTCAGAATAAATAAGAAGCACATCTAAGGTAATATTATTAATAAGATATAGAGTCAAAAATAAACCCAGTTTCTGGTGATGCAAAAGTCTCCACTCTTCCCTCAGTGCAGAAAGACTGACTGAGCTGAACCATGAATTCCCAACCAACACTTACTATCGACCAAACTGGTCAGTAATGTTCTGGTTTGCTGGACAGGAAGAGTGTCCTCCCTGGTGTCCAGAATATTCAAGGGTTAGAAAATCATTCACTGGTAAATAGGAGAGGGACATAAAAGCAGGATGAGACTCAGAAAAAAATAATAATTATGAAAGATAATAAGTAACTTGTGCCAAGCACTATTCCACAGACTTTACAAAGTCTATTCTTGTTTAATTCCTATAACAACACTAGAAAGAGTTTCTATTACAGATGAGGAATGTAAAGTTTTTAAACTAGGTGATCTACTCAAAATCACATAGGTGGGAAGTAGATCCCATCCCCGGTGGGTGGGATCGGGCCTAAATGGGCAGTCGGACATCCCTCTCACAATCCAGGACTGCTGGCTCCCAACTGCTTGTCTGCCTGCCTTCCTGATTGCCCCTAACCGCATCTGCCGGCCAGCCTGATCACCCCCTAACCACTCCGCTGCCAGCCTGTTTGCCCCCAACTTCCCTCCTCTGCCAGCCTGGTCACTCCTAACTGCCCTCTCCTGCAGGGTTGATCACCTCCAACTGCCCTCCCTTGCAGGCCTGGTCCCTCTCAACTGCCCTCCCTTGCAGGCCTGGTCCCTCTCAACTGCCCTCCCTTGCAGGCAGGGTGCCTCCCAACTGCCCTCTCTTGCTGGCCATCTTGTGGTGGCCATCTTGTGTCCACATGGGGGCAGGATCTTTGACCACATGGGGGCAGCCATATTGTGTGTTGCAGTGATGATCAATTTGCAAATTACTCTTTTATTAGATAAGATAGAGGCCTGGTACAGGGGTGGGGGCCAGCTGGTTTGCCCTGAAGGGTGTCCCTGATCAGGGTGGGGTTCCCTTGGGGCGTGGAGCAGCCTGAGCGAGGGGCCTGTGGTGGTTTTCAGGCCAGCCACGCCCCCTGGCAACCCAAGTGGAGGCCCTGGTATCTGGAATTTATTTTCCTTCTACAATTGAAACTTTGTAGCCTGGAGCGGAGCCAAGCCTGGGGCTCCCTCTGTGGCTGGCAGCCATTTCTGTTGGGGTTATAATTGAAACTTTGTAGCCTTAAGCGGAGGCCTGGGCCTGGACAGGGTGTGCAACCCTGGCCTGCTCTCTCAAGCTCCATTCTGCTGCCATTTCTGTTTGAATTTGTTTACCTTCTATAATTGAAACTTTGTAGCTTGAGTGGAGGCTTAGGCCTGGCAAGGGCAGGCGGAAAGCTTGGCTTCCTCTGTTACCTAGGAAACCTTGCTCTCTGTGGCTGTAGCCATCTTGGTTGGATTAATTTGCATACTTGCTCTGATTGGGTGGTGGGCGTGGCTTGTGGGTGTGTTGGAGGTGTGGTCAATTTGCATATTTGTCTATTATTAGGTAGGATTGTGTCCCATATGACTAATTCTATCAGTTTAAGTGAAAATGTCCTCTGAGCAATTTCTGACAACTTTCCCCTTATTATTCATCCATTCCTCAATCCTATTGCATTAAAATGTGGATCCCACCTGAAGGATGAATCTGAAGGTCACACCCAATGGATGATAGAACAGGGAAATGCAGGAGTCTCCACTCTGAAGACTTGCAGCAGAGCTACAATACGCCACGCAAACCCTGGACAAACACCTCTGCACATTTACATGATTAAAAATTACACTTCCAACTTGACTATTATTTTAAGGTTTTCTTGTATTTACATTCAAAACTAATCTGAACTAATGCAGACAAGTTATATAAAATGTGAACAATTATATGTGCACTATGTAGCTCAGAGTTTTATTTGAGGATTAAATGAGAAAATGCATGTAAATACAAGGCCTGGATAATAAGTATTAAATATTTGTCATTATTAATGTTATGATAACATTTTTTGCCTAATGACAATTTTCTTGTTCCAGGTCTATTTGAGGAATTATGAGGTGTTTCCTCCAACTAAGACATTATAAGAAAAGATATAAATGGGCTTATAGGATCACTATGGTCCTCATACCTAAGGCCATTTCTTTATGCAAAGAGATGATTTTCTGTAAGGAATAAAGGATTGGGGTCTAGACTGCCCAGAAGATATAGTTCTGGTTTTTTCTTTCCAACTCATCTTTTCCAGTCAGTAATTTAGCTCTCAGTAAATGCTCTTGCTAGTGAGATCATTATCATATGGCATTGTCCAGGTTCAAGAATTCAGTCTATTTCAAATGTTATATTTTAGAGTTATCACTTCCTTGCACTTTAAACTCATCAGTAAATTATTTCCAAATTATAACATGAAAAGAATTATTTCTGGGGTGGGTTCTGAACATGTCTGTTGATTTTCTCATCTTTGTTACTAAATAATTTGGAGTATAACTTTTCACTCTACTCACCACAGAGGTAAAATATGAGAAGTACAAAGTGAGTAGTGCTGGATCCTGAGAGAAATTGCTGAGCATTATATAAGCCACAGAAATTAGCATTGAAGACATAGAATTTCAAACAAAAGCAGGATTTAGACTTACAAAAAAGAAAAAAATTTAAAGGGGAATTCTAGATAAAGTGGCCAACAAGTTCAAAAGTATGGGGAGTTGATGTGGAAAAGCAGGTAAAGTGTCCAAAAGACACACTGAGATTAGGACATGAAGATCCTCAAATGGCAAAGGAAGGACTTGGGGATGTTATAGTCAGTGGAGAGCAACTGATGGGTGCTGAGCAGAAGTGTGAATGTGCAAAATGATGGGTGAATTAGTGGCAGCAGTCTGGGTGGATTAGAAGTAGAAGAGATGAAAACAATGATCTAGGTTCCTTTTTTTAAAACAGCTTTATTGAGATATAATTCAGATACCATACAATTCATCCATTTAGAGTGGACAAAAGTCAATGACATTTAGTATATTTTCAGATTGTACAGCCATCATCACTATCTAATTTTAAATATTTCTGCTTCCCTCCGAAAAAAATCTTGTACCCATTAGCAAGCAATCCTCATTCTTTCCTCTACTTCTTCAGCCTTAGCAAGCATTAATCTACATAAGTTCTCTATATATTTGCATATATATATGTACTACACATAGTATATATTCTTTCACTCAGAATAATATTTTCAAGGGTCATCCATATTGTAGCATGTGTCTATACTTCATTTCTTTTTAGTTCCAAATAATATTTCATTATATGGATATATCACATTTTATTTATCCATTCATCAGTTGAACATTTAGGCTGATTCCACTTTTGTGCTATCCTACCTAATAAAATAGTACTATGCAAATTGACCGCACCTTCACTATGCCCAAGCCACGCCCACAAGCCAAAGCCACGCCCACCAACCAATCAGGACGGGTATGCAAATTACCCAACAAAGATGGTGGTTAATTTGCATACGCTGAGGGAGGGAGGAGTGAAGACTGAAGACAACTTAGAAGGAAGAGGGAGGAAAAGCGGAAAGCAAGGTGACTGCCGGGTAGGGCGGAGCGGGGCGGAGCGGGGCAGAATGGGGCGGAGCGGGGCGGAGCAGGGTGGAGCGGGGCGGGCAGCAGCGGCTCGAGGGTGCAGGCGCAGAAGCCACAACGGCAACGGCGGCAGCGGCAGTGCACGTGGCCACAGCGGCCGCTTGCAGGATTCTTCCTGCAAATGGGCTACTAGTTATAAATAATTTTATTAATGTTCATGAGCAATTTTTTGTGTAAACTTAAGAGTGGAATTGCTGAATCATAAGGTAATTCTATATTTAACATTTTGAAGAACTGCCAAATTATTTTCCAAAATAGACACACCATTTTACATTCCTACCACATTTTATTAAGATTTCAATCTGTTCACATCCTTGCAAACACTTGTTATTATCTGTCTTTTGGAGTATAACCATCCTGGTAGGTATGAAGTGCTAGCACACTACATTTCCCCAGGGACTAATAATGTTGAGAATCCCTTCATGTTTATTGGCCATTTCTGTATCTTCTTTAGAGAAATGTCCATTTGTTGGAAGCTGCAGAGAGGTATGGACAGGGAGCCCGGAATGCTGGTGAACCTTGAGCCCTGGAAAAGGTCAGACCTATGCACCGACTGTTTAGTTGAGAAAATGGTAGCTGAAGCAATTTCCCTACCAGATAGTCATGTAAATCCACTGATAAAATAGTCTGTCTGTTACTGGAATTGCCTGCCTAATGGCTATAGGTATATCCCAAACTGAATAAAAGGATGGCAAGGCCTGAGCACAAGTGGAGTACTTTCTCTTGCGTTGGGCTCCTGCCTGCCCCCCAATTTCCAAATTATTATTTCTTGTCTCGTCTCTGTCATTTGCACATGGCCCTTCTCCAGAGGCTGAACCCTGAACCACGCAGGACGTGGGTAAGATCATTGTGTTGTCTTTTTATTACTGAGTTGCAAGAGTGATTAATTATTTATATATTCCAGGTACAAGTACCTTATCAGATATATAATTTTAAATATTTACTTTCACTTTGTCTTTCTATTTTCTCAATGGTGTCCTTTGAAGCACAAAATTTTAAATTTTAGTTAAATTCAGCCATTGATCTTTTTTTTTTTTCATTTTTGCTTTAGGTGTCTATCCCAGGCATCTATGCCAATATTTGTTTTCTTCTAAGAGTTTTATGGTCTTAGATCTAGACTATGATCCATTTTGCATTAACTTTTGTTACGTACATGGCATGAAATAGAGACACAACTTCATTATTTTGTGTGTGGATATGAATAGAAAAGCCAGGGGAGAAAAGGGCTTTTAGGGTAAGAAGAGCTCTTTTTTGGACATTTGATTTTGTATTGTTCAGGTGAAAATGTACAGAACATCTGAGTAGATGCTGACTGATAACATAATACTGGGAATATTCTTTATAGAAATGCTAATTAATCACTCTCCACAAAGGAAAATAAGATACAGATTAAACAATACCAAGAAGAACAATTTCATTTGGAGAAGAAGAGGTACAATAAAATAAGATTTTTTCAAGTAATTTATTTATTCATTCTTCCAACAAATATTTATGGAGTCCTATTATGTGCCAGAAATTACATAAAGCACCTTCAGTTGGAGGAGGTAACAATAACCATGGTTTTGTCTTTCATGAAACTTTCTATCCAGAGTGGAGAGACAGACAATTAAGTAAAGAATTGAAGCATAGCCCTAGTTGCTTTGGCTCAGTGGATAGATCGTCAACCTGGGACCCTTCAGGTCCCAGGTTTAATTCCAGTCAAGGGCACATGCCTGTGTTGTGGGCTTGATCCCCAGTAGGGGGCATGCAGGAGGCAGTCAATCAATGATTCTCTCTCATCATTGATGTTTCTATCTCTCTCTCCCTCTCCCTTCCTCTCTGAAATCAATAAAAAATACATTTTTTTAAAAAAAAGAATTGCAGCATAATGATAATCACATGACAAAGAAAGTCTAGCAATCAACAGAAAGCATCCACCTCTGTCATGGTGTGTCAGGAAAGGTTCTGCATAATTTTCTATCTAACCTGAAACCTGAGCAGAGAAAAAAAAAATCAAAGACAGGGAGAGGGATAAAGTATTCCAGATGAGAGCATGGGCAAAGAAAAGATGAGAATTTTGTTCATTTGAAGAAGTACTGAACGATGTCTGGTCCAGTCAGAGTACCAAGTCCTAGGAGAGGTGTGCAAAAGTTAAGCAGTTTACATCAGGAAGTAAACGGTTGGCTAAGCCATTCTCACATCTCCTGAGCTTGCTTCATTCCTTCACCTTATAGTCTGATCATTTGGCCCTTATCATTTCTCATTCACCTGGACCAACACCTAGCTTCAATTTCAGGCTCTCTCTCAGAACATCCTGGGTGACTTCTCTTAACCAGCCCCTCTGTTTGTTGCTGTCTTCATCTACTCCATTTGTTCTCCTGCTAATGCTAAAGAGCCATTGCTAGAGTTTGAGCTTGTCCCTACCACAGGGGCTGGCCAGCTCCCCACAGCAGCTAATCTACTGCAGTGCTGTATTTGTAACCATGGCCTGGGGTTTCCTCAGCTGCTCCTGAAATGCTAATCCCACTGCACCATTAACCCTCTGTCTCTGCTAGCGGAGAGATACTTGCTTCCCCGACCCATCCTCCACTGGATATAGTTTTAAAGGGCAAAGAACTTGGATTGTGAAACAGACAAGGCTGAATCCTAATCCCAGCCCTGTAACCACTGGCTATCTGGCCATGGGTGACTAACTTAATCTCTGAGTCTCAGTTTCAAACGAGAGAGATATGCAAAATACCTGACTTCTGGCTGGGATTCAATTCATGCTGGTTGCTTTAATTTTCATTCTCTCCTAAGTGTACAGTGAAGAGTTTCTCTTATATACCTCATATTTCTGCCTGGGCTCTCCATGTAAGGATCCCCGGCTCTGGGATTTGGATCTCTAAATTGCACACCTTTATCTTTCATTCTTCATTGTGTCTTGTCCTTTAATAACACACATAAGTCTCTCCAGTCTCAAAAATACCATTCCCTGATGCTTTGCTCCTCTCTCTCCCTGTCTCTGTCCTCTGTATCTCTCCTTTCTGTCTCTCTCCCAACCTTCTACCTCTCTCACATTGCTCAGCTTCTCAAAGGAATTATCTCTGCTCACAACCCTCTCTTTTTAATTGCTTACCAACAGGTATTTTCCCCTGAAACTCTCTGGGAAGTCACAAGAACTTGTCTATTCTTAAAAATGAATGTTATAGATAGAGTTACATATAAAGGGCAGTTAGGGGCAACCAGGCCTGCAGGGGAGGGCAATTGGGGGTGACCAGGCCTGCATGGGAGGGCAGGTGCAGGGAGCAGGCCTATAGGGGAGGGCAGTTGGGGGTGACAAGGCCAGCAGGGGAGGGCAATTAGGGGTGACCAGACCAGCAGGGGAGGGCAGTTAGGGGTGACCAGACTGGAAAGGGAGGGCAGTTAGGGGTTACTGGGACAGCAGGGGAGAGCAGTTGGGGGCGACCAGGCCTGCAAGGGAGGGTAGTTGGGGGTAACCAGGCCTGCATGGGTAGGCAGTTGGGGGAGACCAGGCCTGCAGGGGAGGGCAGTTGGGGGCAACCAGGCCAGCTGGCAAGGGCAGTTAAGGGTGACCAGGCTGAGAGGGGAGGGCAGTTAGGGGTGACCGGGCCATCAGGGAAGGGCAATTGGAGGGGACCAGGCCTGCAAGGGTAGGCAGTTGGGGGGACCTGGTTTGCAGGGGAGAGCAGTCAGGGGCAACCAGGAGGGCAGTTAGGGGTGACAGGGCCAGCAGGGGAGGGCAGTTAGGGGCAATTGGGCCTGCATGGGAGGGCAGTTGGGGGCGACCAGGCCTGCATGGGAGGGCAGTTGTGGGGGACCAGGCCTGCAGGGGAGGACAGTTAGGGACAACCAGGAGGGCAGTTAGGGGTGACCAGGCCAGCAGGGGAGGGCAGTTAGGGGCAATTGGGCCAGCAGGGGAGCAGTTAGGCATGGATCAAGCTGTCAGGGAAGTGGTTTGGGGTGATCAGGCTGGCATGCAGAGTGGTTAGGGACAATCAGGATGGCAGGCAAGTGGGTGAAAGCCAGCAGTCCTGGATTATGAGAGGGATGTCCGACTGTCCATTTAGGCCCAATGGGATCGGGCCTAAACGGGCAGTCGGACATCCCTCGAGAGGTCCCAGATTGGAGAGGGTGAAGGCTGGGCTGAGGGACACATACACACACACACACACACCCGTGCATAAATTTCATGCACTGGGCCTCTAGTTTTTATATACAAGTGATTGAAGATAATATTTTTGTTTTGAAAACCCTATCTCCTGCCTTTGCATTATACTTTGTCTGGGAAACAGATGTAAAAATAGCTCACTGCCACTTGCAGAGAGTAGACTATGGACAACAATGGGATGGAGGCCCTTAGGCATCCTCTGTGCCTCAGGATGCCTTCACCGTGCTCCATGGGACAGGAGGGAAGCCTCGTGGAGGGAAGAAGCGAGAGGAAGAAGCGAGGGAAGAAGTGAGCTGGAGTATGGAGGAGACAGGTGGTGCTGGGTGGGTTCTGAGTGAGTGAGCTAGAGGTAAACTGCTCTTGTCACATCATGCTGAGTACTTACGCAGTGGCTTCAGAATAAGTTATCACCATCCTTCAAAGTTCTCATTAGCTCAGCAATGTCAGGTGAAGAGGTTGGGAAACTTCCTGCTAATTCCCAGGGGAGGACTTGATCTGAGCTAAGACACCCTCGGAGATCAGGTTACCAGACTAGGGTGGTCAGAAGTGCTAGCATTTAAATCTGAGTGGACACAGACACAGAAAGCAGACAGTGAGATCAGAGATTGTAAATCCAAAATTAGGACCATGGACAGGGGAGAGAGTTTCTAAGCTGTGGTCAGCATCAGAAAAAATTGTGAAAATGGTTCCTGAGAGCAATGGAATAAAGCAGAAAAGGTAATATCTTAAAGATCCGAATACCTGCATTCCACCAGTTACCTCATGTGTGATCTTGAATAAGTCATTTAGCTTTTCTGCATCAATTTCCTTTTTACCAGCTTCTTACTTCTCTAAGCCAGAATGCCTTCAGCTGCAAAATGGATGACAGAATCCTCCTCATTGGAATGTTTTAAGAATTAAATGAGATAACCCATATAAAGACCCTAGCTCATAGTAAACATTCAATATATGCCCATTGTTTTTCCTGTTGTTAACCTTATTATTATTTCTTTCTATCTCATAGGAATTCTGTGCAGACCAATCAGATGCAATAACATGTATAAGCCTGGGGCCTGGCTACACTGTTTCTCAGACCCTAAGCTTTGCCACCTGACCTATCACCCTTGTTCCCACTCATTTGATGTCTCAGGAAACATCAACCTAAAGCCATATAACAAGCTACTGACATCCCCAGACACTGATGTCACCAGCAGTGAACTGTCTGAACTAGCAAGATGGCAATCATTCAGAGAGATGAAAGTGACAGAAACATCGAGGGCTACCAGGGCTACCTTGGCTGGGACACCAGTAACATGCCCCCTACTTGCCCCGTTGAGATCAAATCCACTGTGTTCAAGATAAACTGTGCCAATTTCAAGTAAAATAAAATATATGAGCACAAACACAGATGCAGAAAATAATGTAGAGAAATATACCCCAAATTTGATTATTATATCTGGCCAGAAGGACAGTTTTTATTTTATTCCTTGCATTTTCCCAGTTTTAAAACTTTGTGCAATGCATAGGTATTGGTAATATAATCAGAAAAGTTATAAAGCATAAAAAGTAAAGACTGAGGTCCCTCCAAGTAGACTCCGATGACATGAAGAGAAGAGACTAGACCATATTGTTGAGGGGAGTAGAACAGGGAATTTGAAGCTTCATCCAAAGTAATTTTTTATTCTTGCATCCCTTCTTTCTGTCACTTACCTCCTTATGATGAATCTAAATCACTGGATTATCGTAAAACTATCCTGCAATTTATTTCCTCACTTCCAAACTCTCCTTGAGGCTGTCCCTCCCACGCAGCAAGAGCTCATCCTGCTGCAAACACCATCATTGCCAGCCAGCCTCCTGTTCACTCACTTCTAATGATGTTCTGTCACATCAGATATCACTCAACAGTTGCCCACTGTTCAATATCTTTTCTTAACTATTCCTCTGCTGTATTCTCTTCTCCACTACTATTTCTCAGTGAAACTTAATGAGGCTTCTGTATTTTAGCTAAAGCAGGGTCCTCAAAGTGTGATCCCTGGACCAGCAGTGTCAGCACCACTTGGGAATCTAAAATGCCATTATCATGCATTTCACAGAATCAGAAACTCTGTTTTTTCTTCAAGCTTTCTAGGTGTTTCTGATAACATGGCTGAAGTCTAAGAAGCAAACTTTAAGCACTGAGTTCGACTGACCTGCTGTCTCTCTTCAAAGCTTGCTTGGTCATTCACAGCTCACCGCCTTAATACATGGTCTGGGCGCTTTGTAAGGAATCAACTCGGTTGGATAAACTGCTTTTTCCAGAATTTCCTTACCTGTAGGCTTCCGGTTAGGCTGGGCCACAAGAGATTTGCATGCAAGATTTGGAGGGTGGAAGTGAAGCAGCAGGCCTTTTGCAGCTCCCACATGTTGTCACTCATCTGCTGATTCAGTTTGTGGGTGGGAGGAAGCAGCTGGGTCTGCAATTGTTCCACCTAGTCCTGAATCCTCCTTCACCTTTTCTAACCCCTGGGCAAGATGGGCTTTAGTTCACACCATTAAGATCAAAGGCAGTGAGAACCGTGAGCTCAGTTTGTGGGTTTCAACTTGTCTTTGGTCTCCCTATCTTATACCCATCTTCTCCTCCCCAATGTTTGTCCCCAAAATGCCTATCTCCTGCATCAGATGCAAAGACAACAGACTTATATCATGACTATAAGTGAGGTAGTTGTCTCTTCCCCTGCAGAAAAGGTAAAGAGCTGAGGCATAAGGAAAGGTTCCCTTGACCCCCATCACAAATCTTACTAAATCCCCCATTTCTCATCTACACTATTGCAAGCTCATGAAAACTCAGCTTAAATCTGAGCTCCAGGAAGTCGTTCAGATTAATCCTATTCTAATTTATTTTTTCTTTTCTAATTCTGAAAGACATGTTGTCCTCCTTTGTGTTCTGTCTGGTAATCATTCACAAGCTGTTTCACATATCCTTGTTTTGTCTCCACATCCAGATTATGAGCAAAAATGCCAGCAATCACATGATCTTTTGCCCCATCCATGCTCAGCCCAGGGCCCAATAAAGCAAATTCTATTTAATATGTTTTGTAATGTCACCTTCTTTCCCTAGGCTTCATATCCTTCCTAGAAATTCTTCATCACTCCCAGTGTGTCATATCTAGGCTGATAACATTCAAATATATATCTCCTATCCTGACCTCTTTCCTGAACTTCAAGCCACATATACAATTGCCTACTGGACATCTCCATAGGGATATCAATCACGTATCACATTTTCATCCAACAAGACTAAAACTGAAGTTGACATTCAGCCAAACCACCATCCTTTTGTTTTCAACCTAAGAGAATTGCTCCTCCATCTCAGGTGGCCAAACTTAAGCTATGACTTTGGTGTTATCCTAGATGCCTCATGCTTTCTTTCCCCTTTATCCAATCCTATTATTGAATCATTTAGATTGTTCTTCCATTATTATATATACTCCTTTCCTTATATCAGGTATAATGTACATAATGGTTAAAACAATGGACTGCAGAAACAGGCTCAGGTAGACTTGAATTCAATTTTACTGATGATGAGTTACTAAGCCTTGGGATCCTCATCTGTATAATGGAAAAATAATGGTATCTATTGCAAATTATTGTAATGTATATTAGCAAAGTCAATTCTTAAGAAGCCATAGATAGTCCCTGTCACGTGGCAGATACTCAATAAATATTAGCTATTATGATTCTTCCTGATATAACTCTAAGCCAGGTCACTCTTTTCTTGGTTATATCTTAGCATCCTAATTGGTTTCCTTGCCACTGCACTTTCTTCTCTCTCTGAATTATAGATGTATAATTTATAAAATGTCATAAGTAATTTCCAAAATGCCACTAATTAGTCCCTCAAATTCCACATATATTTTACAATGGTATTTTAACGTATATTAATGTTTCAGATGGGATCAACTTGATTAACAAATTTATAAGGTCTGAATGCCAAGAGTCTGTGGGTTTGGCACAAAACCCCGATTCTCGCTTTTGGAATTTTAAATAGGTGACAACAATGCACACAGACTTCCAGGAACACCGCTGAAGGCCCCCAATATTACATAAGGTAGATATGCAATTCTGCTTCTGAGTCATAAAACAGGTCTCTTTTTCTAGGGCAACATATGGATGTGTGTGACTTTTCTACGTCACTCAGATTGGAATGTCCTCGGATTATAGTAAGAAGATTCATCATGTCCTTGTGAAGAAATATGCCTTCCTGTAGCAATAAATGACTCTGACCAAGACAGACAGGCTTAACAGCCGCACACCAGATGGCCCTCAGTCATGTTTTAGGTAACTGCTTCAATTGAATATTATAAAATTGGATGAAATTCTACCAATTTCCACTTGCAATTATAAAAGTGTAGAGTGAGAAATGTAAAAGGGTTAGTATTCATAAAATGAGTACCCTTAATATACTCTTCACTTCCTATTTCTGAAAAACTCTATGTTTTCTTATAGCATCAGAGCATTTTATTTGTACCTCTAGTGAGTTGTGTCCTATATTAGTAATATATGTATGTTGCCTACCTTCCCTACCAGACTGAGTGACTTGAGAGAAATTCTATGTCTGATCCATCCTTGTATTTGCAGTCTCTTACCTACAGTATGTACTCACTGAGTACCCAATTGATGAACAACCAGATGAATAAATATGCCATTGAAATTTTCATAATGAAATCATACTTTATAATGAAGTGGAACAACTCACTATATAAAGGTGTTCTGTGGAAAATTGTGATGTATCATGCCAAATCTCCTCATTGTTTGTGATATATTTCCTATATCAAATTTACTTAATTTAATACAATTCAAAAATGTATAGATTGAGCATCTGCTAACTTTCCATTGACTGCTGAGGTGCGGAAATACAAAGAAGAATGAGACATGCTCCCTGTGGCAAATTTCATTTTCTGTTCTTTTTACAGTGTGATTTACTGATGCTCTTCCCACAGAGTGGTGGTGTCTATGTCCCCTCGCATGAATCTCAGTGGGATTTTTAAAATATATTTTTAATTGATTTTTAGAGAGAGAGGAAGGGAGAGGGAGAAAGAGAAACATCATTGATGTGAAAGCAGAACATCAGTCAGTTGCCTCCTACACACCCCATACCAGGGATTGAGCCTGCAACCTGGGCATGTGCCCTGACCAGGAATCAAACCAACAATTTCTTGATGCATGGAATGACTCCCAACCAACTGAGCCACATCAGCCAGGGCATGAGTAGGATTTTTTTTGTTTTTTTCTGCTCCTTCCAGTAGAGCACAGTGGAAGTGATGTGATCTCTTAGTCTAGGTAACATGAAGGTTTCCGCTTCTCTTGCTCTCTCCATCAGAACACTCCCCAGCTTGGGAGCCAGCTACCATGGAATAAGGAGGCCCTATTCCATATGGTGAGTGGAAAAACCACACTATAGAGGACTATATGAAGAGGAACTCAGTCCTCTGGGGAAGGCACAGAATCAACCACCAGACATTGAGTGGCAAACCTTTTGGTTTCTCAACCTTGACATTTTTTAAGAAACTCAACAGCATCCCTGGCCTTCACTCACTAGGTGCTAGGAGCAACATCCACCCAAGTATGATAATAAAAAATGATTCTATGCATTGCCAATATCCACTGGGGGTAAGGCAAAAAACATCCCCCATTGAGAAACACTGCTTTTGAGATTCCACACTCAGCCTTTGAGTTGCCCCAGCTAATTTCATGTGGAGAAGAAATGAGCTGTCCTCAATGAGCCCTGCCCAAATTGGAGATTTATGAGCAGAATTGATATTGTTGTTATTATGAGTCACTAAGTTTTGGAATGATTTAGTACAAAACATTAGATAATAGAAAGAGTCCCTCACTTCAAAAAACTGTTTTTCCCTTTTAGGGTGAAAAGCAGCTATATAACCAAATAGTCACCATTCTACATTAGCTTATAGAATCTACTATAAACATTGGCTGGTGAGGCACTCCTTGAACAGATGTATGTGTATAAGAGAGACTGTGTATATATACACAGAGAGGCAGCTCTCTGATCTGGAGTCTTGATCTGTGGTCATACTGAGCTATTGGAGCATTTACATTAACCTAATTTTAATATATATATAATTATATTGCCTTCCTAATTTGCTCATGCACTTTCAACTGGAAGTGGTGAACACCGGATTCTTAAATAACTCATCATTAAGGTCGCCTACAGTAACATACAGCTTGTTTTCCAGTAAGCTACATTAGATGACTCAGCCCCAGATTATTTGGAACAATTGTGAAATAATGTTCTGAATAGAGCTGTGGCAGGGTCATGTTTAGTCTGCCTAGCACTTATAATTTATCTTCAGATATCAAAGAAAAAGACTGGGTATAAAGTGTGGATATGCAGCAGCTCAATAAAAATTATACATGCTAAATTTAGAGTTTTTAATAATTTAAAATTAAGATAAGACATGATATTTCATATACCTAGAATTTATTATTTTACCTAATTATAATGAGCAATGTGAGCTCTAGAGTGGAAGCTGTGTCGCATTTATCTTAATGGCAATGGCTACTTATATGCATCCTTACTCTTGGACCCTGTGCAGTACCAGTATATGCTCTGGTGTTAATCCTCAACACCGACCAGCAACTGCAGTTTCAGAGAGGTTAAATGACTTGCCCAAAATGCTCCTGGGATTTGAAGGCTTATCTCTCTGACTCCTAAACCTATTGTCTTTCCACAACACCTGCTCCTTTTATCTTTGTGTCCTCACTAGTCAACATGATGTATAGTACATAGATAGATCGTCAAACAAGTTTGTAGTTGTTGATTAAAAATAGCTTTGAATCATAATAAACATAACAGCTCTGTATAGAAAAAAAAAACAATATAGTAAATACATCATTATGATGGTAAATCCGTTTGTTGATTGCCACTTAACAGAAAAATCCTATCTAATAATAGACAAATATGCAAATTGACCATACCTCCGACACACCCACAAGCCACGCCCACAAGCCACGCCCACCATCCAATCAGAGCGAGCATGCAAATTAACCCAAACCAAGATGGCTACAGCCACAGAGAGCAAGGTTTCCTAGGTAACAGAGGAAGCCAAGCTTTCTGCCTGCCCTGGCCAGGCCTAAGCCTCCACTCAAGCTACAAAGTTTCAATTATAGAAGGTAAACAAATTCAAACAAATGGCGGCAGAATGGAGCTTGAGAGAGCAGGCCAGGGTTGCCACCGGCAACAGGGGAAGCAAAGCTTTCCGCACACCCTGGCCGGGCCCACCCGCTTAAAACAACAAAGTTTCAATTATAACCCCAACACAAATGGCTGCCGGCCACGGAGGGAGCCCCAGGCTTGGCTCTGCTCCAGGCTACAAAGTTTCAATTGTAGAAGAAAAATAAATTCCAGATACCAGGGCCTCCACTTGGGTTGCCAGGGGGCGTGGCTGGCCTGCAAACCACCACAGGCCCCTCGCTCAGGCCACCCCACACCCCAAGGGAACCCCCACCTGATCCGGGACGCCCTTCAGGGCAAACCAGCTGGCCACAACCCCTGTACCAGACCTCTATCCTATCTAATAAAAGAGTAATATGCAGATTGATCATCACTGCAGCACACAATATAGCTGCCCCCATGTGGTCAAAGATCCTACCCCATGTGGACACAAGATGGCCAGCAGGAGAGGGCAGTTGGGAGGTACCCTGTCTGCAAGGGAGGGCAGTTGAGAGGGACCAAGCCTGCAAGGGAGGGCAGTTGGAGGTGATCAACCCTGCAGGAGAGGGCAGTTAGGGGTGACCAGGCCGGCAGAGGAGGGAAGTTGGGGGCAAACAGGCTGGCAGCAGAGTGGTAAGGGGGTGATCAGGCTGGCAGGCAGAAGCAGTTAGGGGCAATCAGGAAGGCAGGCAGGCAAGCAGTTGGGAGCCTGCAGTCCTGGATTGTCAGAGGGATGTCCGAATGCCCGTTTAGGCCCAATCCCAGGGGTCGGGCCTAAACGGGCAGTCGGACATCCCTTGAGGGGTCCCAGATTGGAGAGGGTACAGGCTGGGCTGAGGGACAACCCCCCTCCATGCACGAATTTTGTGCACCGGGCCTCTAGTTACCAAATAAGTGAGTATTCTAGATGCTAAGCCAACTGAATTGGCTGGACTACGTGCAGTATATTGATTGCCTAGCAATCAACCACTGAATAGCAAAACTTGTCTCCTATGTAGAAACAGCCTAAAAGGGCCTGCTCTACAAAGTCAATCCCAGGGAATGTTGTTTCAGAAAAGGGAAATAGAAGTCAGCATAAGCTCTTTCTCGTAAGAAAAGTGACAAACTGGTTAAAAAAGGCTGAATGTGATGACTACCTGACTAAAATATGTTGCATGTAATAAAGCTAACTGATAAAATTAATTGCAGTTGGATTGTGCTTATTATTAACATAAGGTAATGACCATAAAATGTGAAAAAATAAATGAATAAATGATATATAAATCATGAAAATAATAGCCCAAAATACTCATAGGCATTGTCAAGTGACGTCAGACAATATAATTGTAAAATGAACTTGTTATGAGAAGATGTACACATAGACCAATTGCAAACAATACTTATTAATATTTCAAATTGGCTGATAACTGATTATTTGAATTAAGCCTTCTTTTCCCTCTCAACTGCTTCCTGTTTCACATGGATTGATATAAACTTTAGATTCAGACTTATGTACCATGATAGGTGTGTGTGCACATGTGAGGAATAGAAAGAGAAAAAGAGAGGCAGAAAAAGAAAAGGAGAAAGAGAGAAACTGGGGTAGTGGAGAGGAGGGAGGGGAGAGAGAGAGAGAGAGAGAGAGAGAGAGAGAGAGAGAGAGAGAGAGAGATTAGCCTGAAAAGAGCTCCTGCCAGTTACACTCTCAATTTTTCATAACCTTAGGGTCTTTCAGGTAACTTATGGCCCTGACCTCATAGTTTGAAGCTACACAAACCAGAATCTCTTCACCTCGGCAGGCAGCAGCAGCTAAACCTCTCCTTTTTTGTTGAAATAGCAAAAGGTGAGGAGGCAAGACTGGCTTAATAGTTCTCAACAGGGGGTGTTACAGATTCTTAGTGTGTGTTTGGAGATGTGTGGGGGCTTTGGAGTTGCCACAGTGACATGGAGCACCAATTGCCTTTAATGGATGGAAGTCAGGAAAGAAAAACTTTCTGCAACATACAGGCCAGTTTCCGAGGAAAAATTTCCCTGCCCCAAATAATATTACTTTGAGAAATATTTCACCACTTCTCTTTTGGAATTTCACAGGCACTTGTTAAATATCAGCAAAGAAAACCAAACACTAGTCATAATTACATATAGGAAATGCACCAGGATTTGGCTGAAAATATTTTTTCTGATCTGAAGCAAAGAAAATCCCTTATGGCCACTTCTAACAATAAACTATAAATTCTTCTCAATTTTAGGGACAGCACCCAAGTCACTACAGGCATTAACATTTTAAAGAAGAAAGCCAAGGAAAACAAACAAATGCTAAGATTTGCACCATTATGGAAGATGAAACAGAGGGCCGGAGACCATGGGATACCAGGACACAGGCTTTATTGGAGATCACCCTGCGGCCGGCCGCCTTCCAGAGGGAAAAGAGAGGGACTGCCGGGGTGTAAGTGGGGGTGAACCCGCCTTTCGAGGGGAGGAAAAGAGGGGACGGGGCTTAGGGCACTCAGCACACGCTGATTGGTGGTTTCATGTAAAGCACATGATTAGGCACCTAGGGACTTAGGAATCGGGGGCTTAGGGTATTTGGCAAGTGCTGATTGGTGGTTCAATGTACAGTCCGTATAAGGTGCTCAGGAATGTCCGGCTGCAGGTGGAGTTTACGTCATACTCCATCCATCAGTTGGGGGAAGGGAGGATCTATCACTGTCCACCCCCAAACTACCCTGCTCAGACAGTAAACTTGGTTGAACCTGAGGTAGAGTAACAGAGGGAACCAGGTGGGTAGCCAGGTGAAAAACTCACTTGAAAGTGCTAGAAAATGTCCCCTTTGCTCCTCCCTCAGTCTTTGGGGAGGTTGTGGTTCTTGCGCATTTCTGGAAGACAATTAACGTTGTTCACTGCCAGGTGGGCTGAGGAATTAGCAGATGGCAACAGGATGGCTGTAAAAGAGAAAAGAGCTCTTGCAGATGGTGTCCTTACCCCTTTCTGTGTTTTTGTTTTTGGAGGGGGAAGAAAGGGAGGGAGAGAGTTGCAAGACGGCAGAATTGTGCTGCAAAGTTCCAAAGTATTTATTCTCATGCCTTCTCTGCAGTCACCACTTATTACCTTTCATCACATATCACAGAGGAGAAATCAAGCAGGAAACAGAGAGAGGACAAGAGGAAAAATTCTGTTAACATGTACAACTATAAATTCACCACCCTGTAGAATTACCCTTCCTGGACTGGAAGCCTGTTAATGCAGTCAATTTCCCCTGCATTATCCTTCTCCAGGTGAAATAAGCTAATTACTGGAACTTTTTTTCTCCTAGGCCATTATTTTTCAATGTTGGGCAATTATTTTTGGTGCTTGACTTCCCGCTATATACATTTTGCTCATCATGTGATTCTGCGACATTACAGGTTGGTCACAATATTCAGATAATGGCCTGTGAGATGGGAGCTGCCTGCGCTGGTAATCTCCTGTTAGATGACACCCCCATCTCCCTTGGCAGTCTCATCCAAGGCAAAAAAAGGTAGTTAATGAAGCCAGTCCTCCGTGAGCAGCTTCTTCAGTGTGGGCCCAGGTTCCTACCATAATGAGCAGCCACAGCCATTAATTGGGCGGCAGGTCTCTGAGTTTTCCAAGCCTGCTTCTTTAGCTCCCGTTGTCATTGTAACAATGGCAAGTTGTAAGTTCTTTGCAAACGATTGCCTCCCACAAAAGTGATCCTGGGAAGTTCATCCCCAAGGATTGCTATCTACTTCCTTTTCCTGTGCTGGCTTTGGGTGACAGTGTCTTCAGAGCATTTCCTCTGCCTGCCTGCACTTGAATATCAGAAAGAAGAAAATCGCCGAAACCGGTTTGGCTCAGTGGACTGAGGGGTCCCAAAACTATACTTAATCTTTATAGATAACTAACTTGCTCAATTTCGCTTCTGTAACTGCTTTGTGCAAACCAGGTTCCTCATTCCAAACCCAAAGATGTAATCGATACCTTTGTGATATTCTGCATATAAGCCAGATGAGGCAAGCATTTCGGGTCTGCGAGATTTGGAGCGCTGTTGCCCCTCGTAGCTGCCGGCCTTTGAATAAATGACTCCATAATTTGACTTTTTGAGGCGTCCTTTGTGAGATTCGGGGTACACTACAACAAGTCTCCTCCCGCAACTAACAAACACAGCCAGGAATTTAAGTGGCTCTTCGTGGAGGAAATGTGTTGCTTTGGCTACCCAGAACCCAGTCCCCTTCTTTTATGGTATTATCACCCCACATTTTCTTTGGAGAATCACCCTATACCTCCTTTCAGTCCATGTGTGATTCCATTCCTGCAGAAGTGAAGTCTGTTACTCAGCTTGGTATCCCACCCACCCAGTTACCCTAGTCACAGTGACTGGTTCTGAGATAGGCATCCAGCCTAAGCTGGTCCAATCAAGATAAATCCTGGGGCTAATTCAAGAGCTGACAGAAATGTTTGTTCTCTTGTTTGTTTGCCACTGGTTACAAACATGAGAACATTTAAGGTCTGGAATTCCTTCCGGTTATCTTGCAACTTTGGGGAACTTGAGAATAACCTCAACACAGTAAAAAGCAGAGTCAGGAAATGGAGAAAACCGAAGTCTCCCTGACATATCTTGAGCTTCTTGGATCAAGCCTCAACTGAATCCTGGACTGCCTAGAAATGTATGTCCAGAAATCACTTTCCATTTTATTTTATTTTTTTTTAATTTCTTTATTGATTAAGGTATCACATATTTGTCCTCATCCTCCCATTCCCATCCCAAACCCCTCCCCACGCATGCCCCCACCCCCCTGTTGTCCGTGACCACTGGTTAGGCTTATATGCATGCACACAAGTCCTTTGGTTGATCTCTCCCCCTTACTCCCCACCCTCCCCTACCTTCCCTCTGAGGTTTGACAGTCTGATCGATGCTTCCCTGTCTCCAGGTCTGTTTTTGTTCATCAGTTTATGTTGTTCATTATTTCCCCTAGATGAGTGAGATCATGTGATACTAGAAATACACTTATAAGAAACGAAAATGAGACAAGCAATAATGGTTATGCTGAGAGGCAAATGAATCAGTCTGTAGTGAGTTTCTTTCTGGGCCAACAGTTCTTTTGAGTCCCAATTTCAATGTCAAACAGTTCCTTATGTGTACATGTCAGCAATGATAGTTCAGTTCTGGATGGTGGACAAATGGTGGTAATGCAGGTCTGACCCTCTCTGGTTTGGTCCTGGGCACCCTGCAGCGACGCACAGCTGCTTACTGCTAGTATGGCAAGGCGTCGTCAGCATCTTCCATCTCTGGATCATTTTCCATTTTATTAAAGTCAGTTTGAGTTGAATTTCCTATCAGTTGATACTGAAAAAATATCCTTAGTGATATAATGCTAAAATTCTTCAAAAAATATCTTTTTAAAAATATAGTGTCTCATGGGATAGAATATATTGAACACTGAGCAGGTGAAAAGTAATTGAAAGGATCCATAAAACCTGATTTTCAGGTCTGGCTTTGTCACTTACTACTCATATAGTTTGGGGCAAATTACTTCATCTTTCTGAGTTTCAAATTCTCTATATCGAAATACAGATAATAATTCTAACTCCCTCCCCATATCACATCTGTTAACGTAAAAAAAAAACAAAAAAACATTGAAACTTGTAAAGAATTTTAGTGAGTTTATTTGAGCCAAACTGTCAACATATGCCAGGAAGCAGAACCTCAAGGAATTGAGATAATGCTCCCCTCCCGAGAAATGGAGGGTTACATCTGTATTTATACATTGCAATCAAAGGAAAGGGACGTAGATGAGTTACATGAAATTCATTGGTGATAGATTAAGGAGGGGGGATAAAGCAAAGTGGGGAAACCTCTGGGATAGGGTAAAAAGTGAAATGATGGACATGTGCTTCTTTTACAGAGATGGATACAGGATACTTTAATGTAATTAACAGTTGACAATTAACTTGATAACAATAACAATGAGGAAATGTCCTGACAACTTGATAACAATAACAATGAGGAAATGCCATTTGTTGTGCCCTGAGGGGTCCGGGGTAAAAGGAAGTTACAAGTTACCCAGACATCTCACAGATATGTTATCTTAGAGGCAAAAAGGCAAATGGGCTCAGTAAAGATCTAAGTTGATCTTTGTCAGGGAAAATATTGGCTTAGGACATGACTACCTACTATAACCTGTTTGTAGTTAAATATTTAATTTTCAGACCATCTTTTGTGGTTATTTTAGGTCTCTGAGTTTACAAGACTGTCACGCAGGCCTCCCCTGAGCTTGTCAGGTTAGCATGTGGCTCCTTTTGTCCACACATCCTTTCAATAAAAATCAAATAAAATTATGGAGGAGCAATTTGTCAGATCTGGAGTGTTAAGTGAGTAAAATGGCTACTAAAGTATTCCTTTTTTCTTTTTTTTTAAGTAAGCCTTTAAAAATGTTAGTTTCACATTAGGAATCAGTCTCATTTCTCCAGTTGTCTAATAGTTGCAAGGATATTGATAGCCAACTAGCACCTGCTATAAATCATCAGGCTCCTAAAAGCTAAATGGAAATCATCATTACCTCAGGTCAAAAGCCAGCTAAACTGAAAAACATGCTGTGCCCATGGCAACATGGTACATGTTAATTGGCATTATGTTGGCAGTCAATTGGTCCAAGGAAAATAATGTAAGAAAGCTATGTCTAATATCTACTTAGATCCTGAAGAGGTCCAAAAATATCAGCTAGTAAAGAAAACAAAACAAAATAAATCTAATTGACTTTGCCTTTCAGGTTGTTACCCATGTTTTATTTCTCTCTATCTTTTTTTTTTTTTTTTCCTTAACATGGTTGCTGTGGTGACCTGCCCCAGAGTGACAAAGCTTTGCTTGAGTACTAGTATATTCTATGTCACCAAGAACTGCCAAAGCGCCTCTCAGTCACCCAGTGTTTCTCAACAGTCAGCCCATGCAACTGATTACCTTCAAAGTAGGTATTAAGGATCTTGTCCTAATAAAAAGGGGAACTTTGAACACAGAGATATGTATAAAGGGAAAACAGCCTGATGGTACAGTGAGACTGCTTTATACAAGCCCAGGAACCTTAGGGGCTACCAGACACTAGGAGAGAGACATGGAACAGATTCTCCATCACAGATCTCAGAAGGAACCAATGAGGCCAACACCCTGATTTCCAAGAACTGTGAGAACATAAATTTCTGTTGTTTAAGCCACCCAGTTTGTGGTACATTGTTCTGGCAGCCCAGGAAAATAATATAGTATTCCTCCAATGAACTTCAGAAATAACTAGGTACAGGTTTGGATTCTTGCAGTCACACAGAAGGGATTCTCAGATTATTGTAATTTAGACATCAAAGGTGGGGGAGAAAAACTTAGTTACATTCAGAGAGATGCATTTCTATTGCATTCAGAGTGGAGTACTCCAGCTCCCTTATTGTATCAAAGGAGTTACTTTTGTGACCCAGCCAGAATTGAACTCTTTCATGGCATATAATACAATATAGTACAATACAAACTTTTTCCTGGTCAATTTTACAATCTCCATAATTCCTAGCAAGCTGTTGGCATTTAATATTAAGTAAATATCCTATGAATTATATGTACTTCAAGGCCTTTCTATATGTGACATTTCCAAAAATACCCCTTCCATCTGATTCCAAAAGTGACCAAAGATGTCTGCCTGCAGAAGATCTAGGCAAGGAAAATAATGTCCTAACAATCTTGGAAGAGTGTTAAGAAAGGGGTGAGGTTGTTCAAGGTGTTCAGTGATCTAGAGATAATATTGAACACGTTCTTGTGAAGCCTGCTTTTTCACTTGGCAATATTTCGTGAACTTTTCTCGGTGTCAATAAATATTCCTCTACAACATGATCTTTAATATCTACAGGGAGTCCATTGTCAGGAAGTACATTCCATAATTCACTTAACTAATCCTCTACTCCTGAGATAAGTCAATGAAAAAAAACAAGGTAGTAAATTGAATCCAGAGGTGTGTATGCCCTAAGGACCAGCATTGTGATAATCTCTTTTGTATTCCTCTATAAATCTCCTCATGGTGCATTCTTTGTGTAAGAGAGTGCCCCAGGGAATCTCATTCTCTGGTTTGTGGGCAATTCTAGGGCAAAAAAAACACACCAAAAAAACAAACCAAACCAAAACAAAACAAAAAAAACCTATCACCAAGCTTCTGAATACATCAATACATCGACCATCCATTCACTCAAAAAACAATACTTATTTTGCACTTAACCTATGCCAGACACTATTCTGATGCCTGATAATAGAGCAATGAGCAAGATAGATATGGCCCCTGCTTTCTTGGACTTTAAATTTTAGAATACACAAATAAAATAAATACATTCAAATAGCTGCTACCAAGGAAGTAAGATAGGTGATGTGAAAGGAATTGATGAAAAGAGAAGAGTTTAGATGGAGAGAGAGGAAGTAGCATATTAACTGAGACCTGAAAGAGGAGATGAGCTGTCCATGTCAAGAGCCAGGGAAAGCATCCCATGTAGAGAACACAGCTCGAACAAAGGCATGATGTGGGAAATAATATGACATGTTCAAAAAAGTTAAAGTTATTCAGAGTGGCTGGATAGAGTGAAATAGTGGGTGACATAGAAAACTTCATGAAGTAGGCAAGTGCTGGATCTAGCAGGTTGTCCCAGGACATGGCAAGACAGCAGGACTTTCCTCCAAGGGCATCGAGTATAGCGAACAGCTAGTTGGGAAGGTTTTAATTTGTGAGTGTTGTGTGTCAGCTGTTTTAAGAAGCCCCTTCTGGCTGCAGTCAGAGGGAAGCATAGGTTATAAAGAAGCATGAGAGGAAGCAGAAAGAGACCAGTTAGAAGGCTACTGCTGTGTTCTAGTGAAGAGAGTTGTTAGTACCTTAGACTGAGTTGATGACTGTAGAAATAAAAAGAACTGAACTGGTTCAATATATTTTTGATAATAGTATAAGCAGGATACTGGTAGAATGAGTAAGGGTAGACAGGTTAAAGAAAAAAATCAGGGATGACCACATTTTATCATGAAAATTTTCGAGCTCAGAGAAATGTTGAATGAATTGAATAATGAATACCTATATACTCATGATGTAGATTGCACAGTTAACATTTTGCTGTATACTTTATCACATAACCATCCATTTATTTTATTCTACTGTCCACACATCAATCTAAGTTATTTTTTTATGTTCTTAGGGTGAACGAAAAAAGTTGAGAACATCAAAACACATCCCTCCCTACCCCCTACTACAGTATGCATGGTATTAACTAGAATCAATATGTGGTTTTGGTTCTATTATTTTTATAGAAAAATTGCATGCAATGAAATGCCAGTGTCCCAATTATGCCCCAATTAATTAATTATCTGTCTAGACTTAGTGGGACAAACGCGGGTGACCAGGAGTCAGCAATAACGGCCTATCCCCTGGTACTTCAATGTCTAGACAGCTGAGCCGAACCGGAACACATGAACACACACAAGACAGAACTAGTATGCAATCACACAAGGTTTATTTACCTATTCCTAGTGGGTCCTAGGCTCCAGCAAAGGCCACCCAGCGATGCACACTGAAGGACGGACAACGAAGACAGAGACAGGCGGCCGCAGTTGGTTCAGGCTCACACAGCAGAGCAGTCAGGGGCTCGTCTCACGGAGCGACATGGAGTCCTCCTCTATCAGGCAGGAGACATGGACTGAAGAAGGCCCCATGCTTATATAGCCGGTAGTAAACAACTTGTGTCTTATCAGTGTGGGCCAGACACGTGCCTTATGCTAGGAGCAGGGCATTTACACTTTAAGGGCTCAGGGCTTTTACATCAAGATAGTGGGGTGTTCATCAATTTTGGAAGTTACAGAGTATTGGGGTTTCCACACAGCAAACATTTCACACAATAATTATTTCATACATTAGAGGGGTTTCTTTATGACCATAACATTATTATAACAGCCAATCTTAAGCATACCATTTAATGAGTTTTGAAAAATGCATACACTTATGTAGCCCTGATCCAGGGTTTTAAAATGTGACACTATTCTCAACTTTAGATAAGTCTGTATTCTGGCTGCTGTCCAAGGCATTGTTGAATGTTTAGCAGCATCCCTCTCCTCTCCCCACTGCATGTCAATAGCACTGCACACACCCTCTCCAGTTGTGACAACTAAAAACGTCTCCAGACTTCCAAAGTAACCTGAAGGTTAAAATTGCCTCCAATTGATAACTACTTCCTTAATTCCTACCAAGATACAGAACATTATCATCACCCCTTATGTATCTTCCCAGTAAATGCCCATCCCTCTCTCAGAGATAACTAATATCCTCATTTTTTGCCACATAGATTCGTTTTGCTTGGTCTAGAACTTCATATAAGTGAAATCATACTGTTTGTGCTCTTTTGCGAAAAGCTTTTTCAATAAGCATGTTTTTGAAATTCATCCACGTTGCTGTGTACAGCAATAGTTTGTTCTGTTTATTGCTAAGCAGTGTTGTATAGTATGAATGTACCTGAGTTTGTTTAGTCATTCAGTTGTAAATGGACTGACAACTAGGCTATTGACAATTTTATATAGTTCTAATAAATTTGACATAAACGTTCTCATATAATTCTTTTTATGGACATGTTTTCATTTCTCTGGGCAGAAACAGAAATGTTGAGTCATAGGATAAGTACATATTGTTAAGAAATTTCCAGACTTTCTTGTAAAGTAAATGTAGATCATTTTACACTCCCCTCAACAATGTATGAGAGTTCCAGTTGTTCCATATGCTTGTCAACACTTGGTGTTTGTCAATAACTTTAATTTTAGCTATGTTGCTGAGTGTTTAGCACATCTTGTTAAATGTATTTCTAATTATGGTATACTTATTTTATTTTAACAGTAATTTTTAATCTTCCTATTTTATGCAGTTAAATATAGGAAATGCAGTTGATTTTGTATGTTGACCTTATATCCTGAGACATTGCTAAATTCACCTGTATCAATTTTAGTGGCTTTTTCGAAGGTTCATTAATCTTTTCTACCTTGACATGTATGTCATCTGTGAATAAAGACACATTTACTTCATTTCTTATCTGTGTGCCTTTTATTTCCTTATCTTTTTTATTGAAAATCTAGAATTTCCACTAAAATGTTGATAGAAGTGGTGAGAGGGGACGTCCTTACCTTGTTGGTGGTCTCAGGAGAAAGCATTCAATATTTCACGATTAGGAAGGATGTTAACTGTTAGTTTTTCATAGATGCCTTATTCAGAATAAAAATTCCCTGTATTCCTCGAATACTGAAAGTTTTTTGTTGTTGTTTTTTTTATCAATGAATAGGTGTAAATTTTGTCAAATGTTTTTGTTCTCCAGCAATTGAGATCATCATATGCTTTATCTCCTTTATTATATTAGTATGATGAGTTACATTGATTGACTTTTTAAAATTAAACCAAATATTACGAGGGATAAACTCTACTTGGTATTGTCCATGTTATGCGCTGTTGGATTTTATTTGCTAATATTTTAAGGACTTTTGTATCTATGTTCATGAGGTACATTGGATAGTAATTTTATTTTTTGTAATGTCTTTGTCAGTTTTACAATCAGGGTTTTTCATAGTTTTTTAACTTGTGCAAATGGTTGAATAATCTTCTAAGATGGGAAAGACCAGCAAGAACATGCGTGGGAAAGTTAGAAATCAAGAGTTCTGATTTAGACTTGTTTCGTTGAAATCCAAGGGAAAATGTCAAGTAGTAGTTGTATACTGGTAAATAAATTTACAGCTTAATGGAAATGGCTGGTGAGTCATGTGTGAAAGTTATCAGTATCTAGATGATGTTTAAGTCCACTGAAATGGATGAGACAACCTACTCTAAAATTGTAAATTGGAAAGAGAGCTGAGGAGAAGCTCTAAGACACTTTAACATTTAGAGATTAGTTAGGGGAGTAGGAGACAATAAAAACTGAGAAAGAACAGCCTGTAAGGGAGAAGGAAAATCAGTAGTTTATGGTTCACAGAATCCAAAAAAAAAAAGAAAAAAGAAAGTGTTGCATATTGACTTCTGCTGAGAGTTCAATAGATAAGGACAGAGAAGCGACAATGGATTTGACAAGATGGAATCATGGGTGACATTGATATTAATCTTTCAGGGGGTCGGAGGCAGGGTAGAATGAAGGTAGATTAGAGTGAATTAAAAAACAAATGAAAAGTGAGAGAAAAGTGAAGGAAAGTATAGCCAACTAGTTATAGATTTTTTTCTGTGAAGAGTAGCATAAAAATAGGGTGGGAGGAGATGAGGAGTCAAAAAAACAAAAACAAAAACAAAAAAAACAATGAGAAAAAAGTATTCCAACCTTCAAGGTAGGTAAGTAAGACAAAACAAAAGAAACGACAATTTCACTTAAAATATGTGTGATAGTGGAGGGAGCTGTGGACTAAGGATCAGACCAGGGTTCTACTAGTACTTCCAGCTTTAAAGTGGTCATTTCCCTGCCTCTGAGTTACAGTTTTCTCATCTGTAAATTGATGTCTGTTAGACTAGATATGAAAAAAAAAAAAAGTTAAAATATTTCTCAACTTCTGTGACTTCTCTGACAGGCTTCATAATGAAATTGGTCTCTAATTTGTCATGCTTACCTCTTAAGAGTTATGATAATTTTATCTATTGTGTCTCCTAATTGTTTGGTTTGGTTTGTATCATGTAAGTAGTATAAAAATGGGAGCCCAAGTCTACTTGATTAATCTACAAAAGAAGATATACAGAGTCCTGACTCGTGTGGCTCAGTTGGTTGGAGTGTCATCCGGTACACCAAATGGTTGTGGGTTCGATTCCCAGTTTGGGCACATACCTAGGTTGCAAGTTGGATCATCTGTTGGAGCCCATACAAGAGGCAACCAATTGGTGTTTCTCTCTCACATCAATGTTTCTCTCTCTCTCTCCCTTTCTCTAAAATCAATAAAAACATCCTCAGGTGAGGATTAAATATATATATATTTTTATGTATATATATATATATATATATTATATATATATTATATATTTTTTATATATATTATATATTTTTAAGTTATACAGAAAGAATTCTACTTATGTGAAAATAAGTTGTTAAGAGGAAAAATTAGGCCAGCATGAGAAAGTTTCAAAAAAAGAGTGGATACAGAGCCAAAGGAATTTCCTAAACAGAGAAAAAACAGCCACAGATGTTTATTTAGATCCATTATAGTCTCCACAGCAAGTGAGAAGAGAGATGATAGGATACTTGAAGGTTAATCACAATCATCCAATCACATCATGGTAGATGAAGCACATTTGTTAAACTATAATAACTAGTCACTAAAATAACTAGGCCACATCAAATTATCTTGTTTGTTAAGATAAATATATTAGATTCACCATTTTACTAAATCCATGGGTTGATATTTAACTAATTAAACTTATCTCTTCTAAACGAAGTGATTGTGCTGATGATGTAGTGCCACATAAACAGGAGAAGTTGATTTAAAGAGAAACAAAAATTAAATAGACTTGTCTAGAAAGAATATGTATATTTAAATAATTCAGAAGTCAAGCCATCATCAGGGATCTGTAGAGCTTCTACAATTCAATGTTTTGAGTTTCTACATTTATTAGACAGTAGGTGGGAAACAAATAAGAGAAAATGATTCCTGTACTTATGTAGATTCTAGTTGAATTGAGGACACAGAACACAATAGTGACTATAATGAATAATATAGCTTTATGCCTAATTTGGGGAATGACTAGAAAATTAGTATTCATACAGAAGAAGCAGGGTATTATAGGGCAAAGATGTCAGGGGAGGCTCACAGAAGGTGTGGATTTTAACTACATTAGAGGCAGAATTGAAAATAAGAACATATTTGCTTCAAGTGACAAAATCCAACATGAGGTATATTAGGCATAAACTGAAATTTGTAGAAGTCACAAGTAATCAAAAGCAGATGGGCAACTAAGTTGGCAGGTACGAAAGTACCTGCAGGACTCCTTCCCTTCTTTTTCTCATTTCTACTGCTTTTGGTTTCTCAATCTCAAGTCTCAATTCTTCTCCAGTGGAAGCTCAGAGAAAGAGACAAAGAAGCAAAGAGTAATGGAGTAATTTGTAACATAATTAGTGCCAGAAACAGTGGTGTGCTGGTAAATCTTTAAAAACCAGTTCTCTAATAAAGAAAAAAAAAAAAAAAGACCTGATTTGTAACATTTGCCTGTTTCTATGGCATTCATACTCCTCCTTTGGCTGAATTCAACCTACCAATAGTTTAACAACTAGCTGGCAAAATTCCTACAAATTTAAAATGTGCCTCTTATGAACTGGTATGAGCTGACTCCAACACATCATAAATGCTATAAAGCTGGAAAAATATTTTTAAAAATTAATGTAACATCTACCATCCCAGTCTGCTTTCCACTTGGGCACAGTTTCCCTAACCAGGTAGAGCTGGACCTGGAGTCCAGGGTACAGCATTCCAACTGAGCTAAGGAGTCTCACATTAGTTTGAAGATACAGAAGGGGCTGGAATCTAAACAACATCAGTAAATAGGAGGGACCTTTGTAAAAGTGAGCTCCAGAACTCTAGGTGGGGTATTCTGGTGGGTCCTTGCCTGAGAGCTGCACTATTCATGTGCAAATAATGAGTACACAACTTTACAAGAAAGGAACTGTTAGGAGGCTGAGAGTAGAACACAGATACTAAACGTCAAGCAGAGTTATGAGTTACATGAGACTTCTGGACACCTCCTTACACTCTATTAATACCTCATTAGCACTCAGCTAAAATATCAGAAAGACCATGCATTAGCAGTAAGAAATGACATATTTAAAGTGCTAAAAAAATAAAAGTCAGTCCAAAATTTATATCCAGCCAGCAAATATTTCTTTACAAAATGAGTATAAAATAAAAACATTTTCTTTAAAAAAAAAATCCTGAGGATATCTGTTGCATGAAGACCAGCACCTCAAGAAATATTAAAGAATATTTTTCAGCTTGAAGGAAATAATACTAGATGGAAATTCATACCTACAGGAAATGAAGAAAGTAATCCTATCTAATAAAGAGGGAATATGCTAATTGATTGCCCTGCCCTCAAAGATGGTGGCACCCACAGCCAATAATGAGGGAATATGCTAATTGACTGCCATGCCCTCAAAGATAGCAGCGCCCACAGCAACAGATGGCGGCATCCAGTCCCCTCAGCCCCGCCATGCGCCTGCCTCCAGAGTCCCCCAGTCCCCTCAGCCCCCCAGCTGACCAGGGCCAGCCCAAGGCTCAGGTAACCAGGGCCGGCCGAGGCTTGCACTTCCGGCAGTGGCAGTGGCAGAGGTGTGATGGGGCATCGCCTTCCCCTGATCACCAGGTCATCTCCAGTGCATGAATTTTCATGCACTGGACCTCTAGTAATAAATATGTGAGTAAAGTTGTTTTTTGCTTAATCCTTCCCACCTTTGCAACCAGCCACCCAACCCCTCTGATAAACGTTCTGTTCTCTGTATCTATGAGTCTTTTGCTATTTTGTTTTTTAGTGTATTTTGTTAATTAGATTCCACATATAATGAAATCATTTGGTATTTGTCTTTCTCTGGTTGGCTTATTTCACTTAGCATACTCTTTAGGTCCTTCCGTGCTGTCACAAAGAGTAAGCTTTCTTTCTATGGCCAAGTAGTATTCCATTGTGTAAATGTACCATAGCTTTTTTATTCACTTATCTACTGATGGCACTTGGGCTACTTCCAGATCTTGGTTATTCTAAACAATGCTGCAATGATCATAAGGGTGCATATATTCTTCCGAAAATATATTGATATTGTTAAAATTCAATCAATTCTAATAAATAAAAGCTGTTGACCACTAAAATAAATAAAAAAATAAAAAATATGTGAATAAATATAAAAAAACTTTTTTCTTTTCTTAATTTCCTCTAAAAATAACTTACCAATGAAAGCAAAAGAAACCATTTTGTAAGTTTACTTTCTAACATATATACCAGTAAAAGATATGACAACATTAGGACAAAAGATGGTGGAGGTGGGTAAATAAAATTATATTGCTGTAATATTTTTATATTAGTGAAATGGGAAAAATAAAGTGTATAGGAAGAATTGAGAAATGGAAAATGAGAAATGTGAAGTAATACAACATTAACTAAAAGTTAACTCTGAAAGATAAAAATGCACATTGTTTTCTGGTCATTGAATTAAACTAGAAATCAATAAAAAATATTTAAAAATCCCTAAATGTTTGGACATTAAATAATATATTATAAATAACCCACTAGTCAAAGAAGAATTCACAAGAGAAGTCAGAAAATACTTGAACAAAATGATAATGAAGACACAGAAAAATTTGTGGGATGCAGCTAAAGAATAATTTAGAGAAAAATGTATAACTTTAAGTGTCTATATTTGAAAAAATGTTTAAAATAAATTAAGGTATAAATTAAAAATCTAGACAAAGAAAAACAAGCATGAAGTAACTAAATATAAATAAGAAAAAATAAAGATAAAGGTAGTGATCAATAGAAAACAAATACAGAAAATGAACAAAATCTGGATCTGATTCTCTGGAAAGATTAGTAAAATTTACAAGTACCTCGTAAGAAAAATCAAGAAATAATAAAGATACCAAAAATTGCTAATATCACCAATGAAGGAAATGATATCATTATAGCTCCTATGATCATTAAAAGGTAATATTATAAACAGCATTATACTAACAAATTCAAAAACTTAAATGAAAATGATTACTACTTAAAAAAACACAAGTTATTAAAACTGACTCATAATGAAATACAAAATCTGGATAGCAGGTTTTCTATTAAAGAAATTGAACTCATAATTGAAAATACAACTTCAGGGAAAGCAACAGATCCAGGTGTCTGCTCTGATATATTTATCAGACATTTCAGAAAGAAATAATGCCAATTTAAAAATTTCCTTTCAGAAAATAGACCAGGAAAAATGCTTAGTAACTTACTGTATGAGGCTAGCATAACCCTGAAACCAACATTCAAGCAAGACATTATAATAAATTATGAACAGCCTTGATAAATATAGATACAAAAATTCTTAACAAAGTATTAACAAATCAAAACCAGAATTACATAAAAGGAAATTATATAATGACCAGTGGAAATTATTCCAGGAATGCAAAATTGGCTCAATAATGAAAGTCAATAAAGTAATTCACCACATTAACAGAATAAAGGAAACATCATTTGATTAGCTCAATAGATGCAGGGCATTTGACAAAATTCAAAATCTATGTGTGATTTTAAAAATTCTCAACACACTTAGAAAAGAAGGAAATCTCAATTTCAAGGAAGGTCAGCTACCAAAAAATTACATCTAATAGCAGACTTACTGATGAAATATTGAATTATTCTTAAGATCAGGAACTATGCAAGGTTATCCATTCCAACTGTTTCTATTCAATATTGTTCTGTAGTCTTAAGCCATAAAATACAACATGAGAAGGAAATAAAAGGCATAAATATTGGGACAAAGGAGTAAATCTATTTTTATTCACAGTATGATTGTTTATATTAAAAAATCTAAAGATGCAAGGTCAACATATAAAAATTAAGTGCATTTCTATGTACTAAAAAAAGTTGACATTTTAAAAAGATACTATTTATAATAGCATCACAAAACATTAAATTCTTAATAATAAATTTAACAAAAGATGTGCAAGACCTCAATTCTGAAAGCTACAAGATATTTCTGAGAAAAAACTATTGAATTTAAATTAACATAGATATAACACATAATGCATTAAAGGACTCAATATGAAGATGTCCACTTTTCTCAAATTGACCTATAGGTTCTATTTGATTCTAATAAAAATCCTGCTCAGCGTTTTTATAGAAATTAACAAGCTGATTTTGAAAATATATCTGAAAACATAAAGGACCGGAAATAGCTTAAACAACTTTGTAAAACAACTTTGTAAACAACTTTAGAATGAGATAGATGATGTACACCATCTCATTCTAAAACTTGCTATAAAGCTACAGTAATCAAAACAGCATAGTACCAACATATAGACATACAGATCCATGGAACAGAGCAGAATATCCAGAAGCATAGTACAACACACATATACACACATATGTTCAATTGATTTTGGTAAAGCTTCCAAGGGAAAAGACCTTCTTTTTAACACATAATGTTAGAATAAATGGAAACAAATAAAAAATGGGGGGGTGAAACTGAACCCCAACTTTTCAAAAAATATAAAATTAATTGAAATAGTTTGTAACAAACATAAAATCAAAACCTACAAAATTTCTAGAAGAAAATAAATGAGCAAATCATCACATTTTAGGATAGACAAAGACTTCTTTGATGGGACACTATTATCACTAACCAGAAAATAAAATAAAAAAGATAAATTGTATTTCATCAAAACTAAGAACTTCAATTTTTCAAAAGATACCATTAAGAAAAGATAAGCCACAGACCTGGAGAAAACATCTGTAACACATATCTAACAAAGGATTTGTGTCACAACATCTATCTATAATAATAAAAGGGTAATATGCTAATTAGACCGGGCATCATCCAGAAGTCATTCCAGACATCCTTTGTAACGAAGCCGGGGCCAGAAGGAAGCCAGCCCGAGTCCCAGGTGTCTGCCAGCGGACGGCCTGAGGGAAGCCAACCCAGGTCCCAGGTGCCTGCTGGTGGCAGGAGGAGGGATGCCCAGGTTCTGGGTGCTGGAGGGAAGGCAGTGCTGGCAGCCAGAAGAAGGAAGGCCTACTCTTGCATGGATTTCATGCATCAGGCCTCTAGTACTCTATCACAGCAACCTTATTTGCTAGAGATGGACATGCACACACATACAAACCTACAGACCAAGATTTGAGTTTTTGGCCCTGGCCAGTGTTGTCAAGTGGTTAGCGTGTCGGCCTGGGCAACAAAGGGTCACAGGTTCAATTTCCAGTCAAAGGCACATACCTCAGTTTCGGGTTTACTCCCTCCCACCCCCAAAACCCCGTTGGGGTGAGAATGGGAGGCAACCAGTCAATGTGTCTCTCTCACCTCTCTCTCTATCTATCTATCTATCTATCTATCTATCTATCTATCTATATCTATCTATCTATCTATCTATCTATCTTTCTCACTCTTTCTCCCCCCTCCCCCTTCCACTCTCTCTGAAAAGCAATGGGAAAAATATCTTCAGGTGAGGATTAACAACAAAAACTTTTTTAAAATTTTGAGCTTTTGTTTTGTTTCTGGTTTTTAATGTCTAAAGTGGAGTCAAACCATTAATGACTAGTTCAAAGGACTTCCTAGCCCAACCAGTTTCTGTTAAAATTTCATCTCAGTGTAATATTTCATTTTCCAAATCCTAGTTATCTTGAGGGCCCAAGTGATATACACTAGCATCAGACAGAGTTTGTTTAACTGGGTTCCCCCAGACCTTGGAAAATCCTAGGAAGTGATAAATGGAATGCTTGTATATATCCTAAATAATAAATAGGCAATATGCAAATTGACCATAACTTCAACACACAAGATGGCTGCCACAGCAGGGGAGGGCAGTTGTGGGCAATCAGGCCAGCAGGGAAGGGCAGTTGGGAGGGATCAGGCCTGCAGGGGAGGACAGTTGAGGGGGACCAGGCTTGCAGGGGAGGGCAGTTTGGGGCAACCAGTCCTGCCAGGGATGGCAGTTGGGGGAGACCTGGCCAGCAGGGGAGGGCAATTGGGGCAATTGGGCTGGCAGGGGAGCAGTTAGGTGTCAATCAGGCCAGCAGGGGAGTGGTTAGGGGCTGCAGTCCTGGATTGTGAAAGGGATGTCCGATTGCTGGTTTAAATTGGCAGTCAGACATCCCCCAAGGGGTCCCAGATTGGAGAGGGTGCAGGCCGGGCTGAGGGACACCCCCTATGAATGAATTTCATGCACTGGGCCTCTAGTCCTATATAATGAAGATGTAATATGCAAATGGTCATTATGCCATGAAGCGTAATGACCGACTACGTAATGACCAAATCATGGATCAGCAGGAGGGTGGGGCAGCGGGCTACAAGCAGGCAGCAGAGAGCTATAGGAGGGGGCAGGGCAGCAAGCTATGAGAGGGGTGGGGGGGGGCAGAGGGAGCTACAGGAGCGTGGGGCAGCAGCTATGAGGGTGCATAGGGGGAAGGGGCAGGGGAAGGGGGTGGGGGAAGCTACAGGAGGGTGGGGCAGTGGGTAGAGAGCTACTGGAGTGCAGCAGCAGGCTACTGGCTACAAGCAGGTGGCTGAGAGCTACAGGAGGGGGCAGGGAAGCAAACTATGAAGGGGGTAGGGGGGTAGGGGGGTGGGGAAAACTACAGGAGGGCAGGACGGCAGGGCAGTGGGCGGAGAGCTACTGGAGGGCAGCAGTGAGCTACTGGCAAGCTACTGGCACACGGATTCATGCGCAAGGCTACTAGTCTTACCTAATAATAGAGAAACATGTAAATTGACCGTACCTTCGCTATGCTCACAGCCAATCAGAGTGAGTATGCAAATTAAACCGAAAACATGGTGGCAGCCCCGACCCCCAGCCGCTCCTGGCCTGTGGGAGTCAGAGAAGTCAGGCGCCAGCGCCTGAGGCTGGCTGCAGCCACGGAGACCAAGAAGCCGCCTGCCCCATGATCCCAGGCTGCAGCCAGCTGGAGAAGCCGCCCACTCCATGTTCACCCGCCCCACGTCCTGGGGGAGATGGAGAAACCGGGCCCCAGTACCTGAGGCTGGCTGCAGCCTGGGAGATGAAGAAGCTGCCTGCCCCATGATCCCAGGCCGCAGCCAACCAGAGAAGTTGCCCACACTGCATCCGAGGGAAGATGGAGAAGCCGCCCGCCTGCGGTCCAGGCGCCAGCACCTGCATCTGGCTACAGCCTGGTAGATGGAGAAGCCGCCCACCCCACAGTTCCGGGCACCAGCACCTGCGGCTGGCTGTGGCCTGGGAGACAGAGAAGCCACCCACCCTGCGGTCCTGGGTGCCAGCACTTGTGGCTGCAGCCCAGGCGAAGCCACCTGCCCACCATCCCCTGTGGCTGCAGCTGGCCTGGGCGCCTATGGCTGACCAGAGGGAGGGAAGCCCGGATCCCAGGTGCCTGTGGTCGGCTGGAGGAGGGAATCCTGGGTACCAGGTGTGGGCCGAGGCAGAAGTGGTTAGGGGCAATCAAGCCAGCAGGGGAGCAGTTAGGGACAATCAAGCTGGCAGGCAGAAGCAGTTAGGGGCAATCAGGCAGGCAGGCAAGTGGTTAGGAGCCAGCAGTTCTGAATTGTGAGAGGGATGTCCAACTGCTGGTTATCCCACGAGGGGTCCCAGATTGGAGAGGGTGCAGGCCAGGCTGAGGGACACCCTCCCTGCCGTCTCCCCCCCCCCCCCCCCCCGTGCACGAATTTTGTGCACTGGGCCTCTAGTATTAAATAAAAGTCTAACTCACTACTAATAATATGACAAGCAGCCAACTTATGGAAATGTTTGCCAACACTTCATAGAAGAAGATACACAAATGGCCAGGAAGCACATGAGGAGGCTGAACATTGCTAGACACCAGGGAAATTGTGTATTAAGACCATAGTCAGATGCCGTGTCATTGGACAAGTTCAAATTAAAACTGATAAGACCAAATGTACCATGGTTGTAGAACAACTGGAATGATCATACTTTGCCGTTTGGAGTGTAAAATGGCACAGCCACTTCAGAACACAGTTTGGCAGTTTCTTTAAAAATTAAACATACACTAATCATTTGATCCAATAACTATTCTTAGGTATTTCTCTAAGAGAAAAATATATATACCATATATTTATCCATGAAAACCCTCATAAATGACTGTTCTAACAGCTTTATTGCCACTAGAAAATAGTGGGACACCCCAAACGTCCATCAACGTTGAAAGGATAAATGATATACATTCACACAAAACAAACAGTGTACATTCATACAATGAAGTAAATACTCAGCAATACAAAGAATGAACAATAGTTACATTCAACAGCCGCCCAACTCGCAGTCCTGGGCACATGAAAGAAATTTTAAAATTGTGCTGAGCAAAAGAAACCCAACACAAAAAGTATATACTGAATAATCCCAGTTATATGAAATTCTAAAACAGGTAAAGCAACTTAAAAGTGATAGCAATCAGATGGGTATTAATCCAGCACAGCAGGCAGGGGGAATTGACTGTGAAGGGACAGGAAAGAACTCTATGGAGTAATGGCCATGTTCTGTTTTGATTGGGATGGTGGTAACATGGGTGCATATACTTACAAAACCTCATCAAACCATATACTTAAAAATTGTGCGTTTTATTTTATGTACATTGTGCAGCAATAAAATTGATTCTTAAAAAAATTAAAATGGAAGCACTAAGCAAAAGAATAGCTATCAGTGTTTTGCATGGCTCAGACACTATATAGGATGCTTGTATACAGTACTCCTCAATTCTTAGAGCACCCCACAAAGGGGGAGTCATTATGGAAACTGAGGTTGGGAGCAGTGAAGTACTTTGCTCAAGGTCACACAGTAGAGTTGACCCATAAGAAGGCCCAGAGGATGAATTCTATGGAAAATCAGAAATGAAAAGCACTAGAAGGGAATGATGAGAACAAGGCCATAATGTCTGAAACTAGAGGGAAGAATTAAAAGGTGTCTGTAAAGGCAAATATGTGTGAAGGAAGGGGTCTAGGTGGTTATAGGGGCTTCATGTTTGATTATCTTGGTCTTCTCAACAGAGTAGAAGATGGGATTAGCTGCTAGAGTGGGGCTGGAGCATAAGGATAAATCTGGAATGGTCCCCAAAAGGAATCAGAAAGAATTGCTGGGCAGCAACAAGTAGGGGGAAAGTAGGCATGTCCTGGGCAGGCTCTAGAGGACTCTGCCATTTTCTCTGGAAGGTTCTGCAAAGGAAGAGCAGCCATGATGAGCATAATGGTAGACACAGCCTGAGTGAGTGTGTAAATCTGTCCCAGGCAGGAGTGGCTCAGAGGCCTCTAGGAGTGGGTGAGTAAAGCCTTCTCAGTCGAAGTTAAAAATAGCCAATATCTCATCCGTCCCAGATGAGGGGAAAACTGGCAATTCTCTCTCTATTTTTAATTATAATATTTGACTTACTATGATTCTGTCAGACTACTAAATTGGAAATGGAATAAAATATAGTAATATTTTGGCTGAGCCAATTAAAATATTCCATAGGGAGTCTTTCTGTCCAAGCAATATTATGAACCTCTGAATAAATTAGATCTGGGCCCTGGTTTGTTATTTTTAATTTGGATTAATGGAGTGGATATAAAAGACTAAAATTTAGAATTTATTCAGTCATTCACATTCTTATCAAAACAACATGTCAAAAATTGACATCACCTTCACCACCTCCATTCCCTCTATTACTGCCAGTATTTGCCCTATTCTCTTCCTTTCCATACTTGAAACCATAGAGGTGATTGGACCTTAAAACTGTTCCTTTTCACATCTGGCCCTGATCCTTTCTTCCATCCTCTGTCAAGAACCAGTGCTTCCCTAGCTGGTTTAGCTCAGTGGATAGAGTGTCAGCCTCGGGACTAAAGGGTCCCAGGTTTGATTCCAGGTGCCAGTTAAGGGCACATGTTGCAGGCTTGATCCCCAGCAGGAGGCAGCTGATCAATGATCCTCTCTCATCATTGATGTTTCCTACCTCTCTCTCCCTCTCCCTTCCTCTCTGAAATCAATAAAAATATATTTTTTAAATAGGTGCTATGCATAAAGATGGTTCTGTAGTCAGTTATGTTTTGGAAATATTGTGTTAAACATAGTTTCAAGTGTTTGCTGCAGAACCTCTCACAGAGTTTAATGTGTTCCTGTGCACTGAGGATCTCCACGGGTGAAATAAAATATTTGATCATGAAATCCTAGTGGTTATAGCGGTGCCTGAAATCCACCCCGAGAACATCAGCCTCAATTGCAGTAACTGCACCCTAGCCACCTTCTCTGCCTTTGGTCTCTCGTGTTCCAATCCATCTTGAATATTTCAGTGGGGATATCTCTGGCCATATTTTCCTTAAGCTGGGCCTCAGCTGTGCAAGTTCTGGTGACCACACACAGTAACTAATATGTCATATCCAAGCTCTCCCAGTGTGACCTGCAAAGCTCTCCAGACTCAAAAGTGAGAAGAAAATGATCCATTGCAGCAGCGGCTGCAGACATAGAATGCATATGGCTTCAGAGTTTACAATAAGAGGATTCAGCATGAATATCCACAGGGACAAGTGGAAATGGGCTGGGTGTCCCCAACTTCTACAGAAAGAGGAGAACTGAGACCAGCCTTACTCATGGTTGTTGCCTTGATTCTAAACTCTGAGACTTATATGCCAGCCAGCAGATAGGAAATGGGTTAAAACTAGGACCAAGGGAAACACTTGCCAAAATCTTCTAAGATCTACCAACAGCAGAGAGAAGACTTTCTCATTAACCACTTTACTTCATTCAGGGGTAGCAGCCCCAGCCCCATCTTAAATAACCAAAACTAGACAAGGTCCACAATTGAGTCTTGGAGGCAGCATCAGCAGCAGAATTTTGCCCCTTCGAAGCAATGTTTTGCTATATCACTATGAAGTATCATGGAACCCCTCACTTCCAAATACTTTGACCTAAAATCCTATATAGTAAAAGGCTAATATGCAAATTGACTGAATAGAGGAACGACTGGTCGCTATGACGCACACTGACCACCACGGGGTAGACACAGGAGCTGCCCCTGGTAGACACACAAGGGGAGTGCTGCTCAGCCAGAGGCTGGCTCACGACTGGTGAGCACAGCGGTGGTGATGGGAGCCTCTCCCTCCTCCACAGCAGCGCTAAGAATGTCTGACTGCCAGCTTAGGCCTGCTCCCCATGGGGAGTCAGACATCCCCTGAGGGCTCCCGGACTGTGAGAGGGCACAGGCCTGGCAGAGAGGACACCCCCTTGCCCCCAGTGCATGAATTTTCATGCACCGGGCCTCTAGTTATTTTAATATTTCAGGTCAAAATGTGGTTTGGGCCTTAATTATCTAAATAATTAAGTGTGTAGACAGGTGATTAGTTTCAAGAGCATATGACTGGAATAAAAAGAGCCTGTTTCTTTAAGTAGTTTCTACAAAGGCTTTTTAAAGCCCTCTCCTGCTTTGTTGATTTATTTTTTAAAGGTAGAAAGACATGTTGATGAATGAGTTGGAATTCTGCAGGATCCCAGGAGAGTACAGGAGGAGCTTATGGGAGAGGAAGGGGTGGGTGACTTTCTTCTGCTTTGCAAATGCTCTAAGGCCCCCCAATCATCCCTGATTACTCTCCAAGTTGCTGCACTCACTGTCTGAATTGACTCCATGCCAAGGAAACCCTTCTTTCAAACCTTGGAGAGTTCTATGCTGTGGGATAAAAAGTAATAAGAACAGAAGGGATGAAGGGTAGGGAACGAAAGAAAAAGGAAGCTGAGGAAATGAGTATATTTGCAAAGCCAGGAGATTCCTACATCCCCAGCCTTGCTAGGCTCCATTGATTCTGAGAAATAAAAGGGCAGCACTAACATAAGATGCCCCTATCAGAATCTGCTTTTGCATGGGAGGTGTCCAAGCAGTTTCTCTTCCTCTAGTCTGGCAAACAGCAGGCCTTCAATAAGAAAATGAGTGAGAAAATTTGTCCTGAAAATCAGCCGGAGACTGCAGCACCCAGAGTCTGCTTTCTAGGGACTTGTGGGTCCCAAAGGAGCCTTTTCTCATGACTGTAGAACCAAAGATATTATACCTCTTATTTATGCCAGCAGAGAGGACAATGGAGCTATCATGTATTACCCAACCAGCAGAGTTTAGGGAGTAGCAAGGTACCCAGCAAAACAGGAAAACACCAAAAAAATGTTTTTGACATAATGTAATATTTGCCATTTAAAAAAATATCCAAGTAATCAGCATGGGAAACTAGAATAGTTTCTTATACTTATATTACAGTTTAATGTGCTTTGGATAAGCTAGCCTTTGCTACAAAAATACTGTCTAGCTGAGTCTAACCTAGACTAACAAACCATCCCAAGACTCAGTGACTTTAAGCACCAGTAATCTCTAAGTCCGTTGGGCATGGCCTCATCTGGATTAGACTCAGCTAGCCAGCTGTGCTTCTGGCTGGAATATCTGGAGCTGCTCTGCTTCTCATAGTGGCCTGAGACGGCTGAGAGGCTCTGCTGCATGTGTCTCTCCTCTTTCTTGTACCATCCAGCTAGCTTGGGCATGTCTATTCTTCACATTGATAGAAGCACAAAACAGGGCCAGCCCCAGTGTGCAAGCACAAGTCCCTGCTAGAATCTTGTCTGCTAGCATTTCATTGGACCAAGCAAGTCAAAGTCCAGCTTCAAGTGATAGAAATGTACACTTCACCATTTGGGAGACAAACTGCAAAGTCACCTGGCCACTGGTGTAGATACAGGGAGAGGTAAAGAATCAGGGTCAATAGTTGAACCTATCACTTCAATTTTTAGGGCCTCTGAAATTCTTCTCTATATATCACTGCTTCTTCACCAGTTAGTAGCTAGATAGTATTGGGACTGTATCTTTGGGACTCAGTTTCCTTTTATGTAAAATAGGGTATTATTTTCTCTGCCAAATGAGATAATGGATGTGAAAGTTCTTAGAAAGCTCTAAGATAAGCTCTTACCACAGTTACCAAGGATAATAATACTCTTTGTTTGTATTGGGCTTGTGGGTCATACATTCTCTCTCACAACTGCTCAACTTTGCCATTGTAGCATGAGGTAGCCATGAACAATATATAAATAACGGGCATGGCCATCTTCCAACAAAAATTTATGTACAAAAAAGGGCAGCTGGTCTGAGGGTCATAGTTTTCTAGCCCTGGTATATATCCATGAATTTTATGAAATGGATATTAAGAGATACTTGGGCAAAACCTCCTTCAAGAGATTCTCTACCTCCCTCATCAACTCATGTTAGGGTTTAACAACCTTCATCATTAAAAGACACATTATGATATGTCACCTATACTTCAAAAAAGATGCATTATATTATCAAAGCTCCTCACTCTACTTTAAGTTCTCTTGTTCTGCATGGGGGATAGTTTATTTGTTATATATCAGGTACTTTGCACACAAAGGTAGTTCTTATCAAGCTAAGTTATCTGAGGATTGATAAAACTTGAAAAGAGAAAGAAAACTTTGTCCATGTTCTCTGGAACATGAGAAGATCCTTGGTTTCCTCCTTCCCCACCACAAGTGCCAGGTGACACTATCCTGCAGAGACAACAGGGCAGGGTGAATATGTGAACCATAGGACATATTGGCAGCCCCTGTTCAAAGGATGGTCCTTCATTTCCACTGAAGAACTAGCTGCTGCCACCGAGACCTCTATAAGCTTCTTTGCTGTCTTCAGAACTGTCTTTGAATTTTCATTCCCTGTCAGCCAGAGGATTTATTCTCCATGGCAATCAGGTATAAGCCTGCTCCAGCCTGCTCTCTTGGGAGGCAGGTATAGAGGGAAGGCTTCTCACTTCTAAATCCCGGGAGGTCAGTAGCTTAGAAAATAAACTGAAAAATAAGCTGGAGGAAATCAAGAATAGTCACACAACCCCATGAGTTTTTGTGTGTTTTTTTTTACCTGAACTCTTCATTAGGCATTCTGAATGATCCACTTTGGAAGTGAAAACAGCTGGTGGGTAGACTACAAAGGCTGGTGTGAGGGACATGTTTTTATGAGAAGGCAAACAAGTCAGAACTTTCCAGAGAATGCAGGCTGAGTCAAGATCCCCAAATGGGCCCACTGTGAAAGACTTCATTGTCCTGGAATGACATTCTCCACATCAAATGAGGGTTTCCACAATAAGCAAATTACCTGGAACTGCCTAGTGAATTAACCCAGATAATGAGGACATTGTAGATCACAAAGCTTGTCTCTCCCCACTTGGTACATAGTTTAGGACACAGGCAGGACCCCATATTGATTTTGTGCCATCTCATCCACAGAGCTGGCAAGGCTCTCAGGGTACATTAAACTCAATCCAGGCATCAGGGGGACAACCTTTGCAGGAACCTGGAGCTTTTTAAGGTCTGAGCTCCATTTACGGTTGGCAGATGCCCAGTTTTCTCAGGCTGCTCTGAGACACAATCCTTTGTAGCACAGATGAGTCTCAAAGAGTTCATGTTCAAAGGAAGATTCCCTTTCTTTGTGCTCATCTGAGAATGTGGATGTGCTCCGCATGGGGCATTCACTCTGCCAGTTTAAACCAGGCCTTCCTGCCATTCACAGCACATACCTTCCAGATGCCTGAGCCAGCCTGGCGAACTAAGGCTCTGGCTCAGCAAGCTACCTGCTATCCACCCTTCTCTGTTCTCCTCTCATTCATGACTTTCTAACTAAATGCTACCTCCTCACTGCCAGACTCTCTTCTACAAACCCACCTTACATGCTGGCCACTCTCCAACCTTCCTATAGCTTTAATTTAGTTCTTTGCAGTCTTACTTTTCTAAATCCAAATCATTTACTGACCCACTTCTACCTTATGTTCTACCAAATGGTGTTACTCGTTGTTCTCCAAACTCAACTCGCCCTTTTCCACCACCTTCTTCCTCATGCCATTTTCTCAGCCTGAATGCCCTAGCCCACCTTTACTTACTCAAATCTTTCAAAGCCCAACTTATATACTATTTCTTCTAGAAAGTTAATAAAAAATAATACTTGAAAGTCCCCTAAACTCTAGACTTCAGTTGTATTTCTCTTATGATGCTAATTATATTCTCCTGCATATTATAATGAATTATCTTTTCTGTCCTTTTGGATTGGAAGCACCATCATCTCTACACTGCCTTCCTCTTCCAAACTATAATTCATAACGGATGCTCAGTTAATACTTGTTACTCAATTTATTGATCAAGTGCAAGGCTCAAGGCTTGAAAGAGTTAATGTGCCTTCCTAAGCATCGAAAGCATAGTCAGAAAATGTATGATGTTACGTATATAGCTTGCCCTGTCCCTTGTAGAAAGTAGAAAAGGCATTTAACAACAGTTTTACTAGGTTTTTTACTGAATCAGATCCTATAAGCCTAAGAGAAGTAAGTTAAATCTTATTTTCTGATAAAAGCAATCATATAAAATAGGTTTCTGTTCTTAACCAAGGTCTTGGGCCCAAGTTCTTTATATGGATGGTCACAAGCGTGATATTTAATCAATTACAAATGTTACACCTATTACACTATAGGATATAAAGCTTTCTACAGTGTATATAAATCAATTAAAGAAGGCAACGCACCTGTAAAATAAAATTTTATTTAATATGGGCTATCATAAAAGCCTACTTATAGTTATCATCCTTTAAACTCCCTACTAAAATAAATCTGGAGGTGAAGGTACTCCTTTGATAGGGTCATAGTTTCAGAAAGATTTCTTTAAAGCAATTTTGGAAGGCTTCTTAGAAAACTCTATAGGGGATTAAAGACTGCAGGAGCTTTTGCAGAAACTAATGCAGGAATGTAGATTTGGTTGCTCCTATTTCTCCCTGACAATCTCCCTACAGTGAACATAGATATTAGCCAGCAAGCTTGGATTTCTCTCAATATGGAGGCAGAAAGTTTGCTGCCTTTTGAGTAATCCTCTTATCAGCACTAGCTACTTTTACCTATTATGTGACAATAACATATTTGGCTAAGGAGACTGCCCATTAAAATGCATCCACCCATTTATTCACACACGGTGGTGTCTTATTTTTCTTATCTGATAAAAAGCTTGGCCTAGGTTCCTTTTAGTTTGACAGACTAAATGTCTACAATTCTCACAGCCATCTCCATGCTACCTCTCCTCAAAGATAAACCTCAAAGCTGCCTTTGATAACTAAAGGTGGTATGGCTCCATATTATTGATCTCCCTCTGATTTATGAGCACTATGCCCAGGCCTTTCTCTACAGTTACCATGTATATGCCAGAGGTGCTTAACCTGCCTACACATTGAAATATCACTGCCATGTACCCAATGGATGAAAACTTATGTGCACATAAAACCCCACACATTGTTGTTTACAAGAGTTTTATTTATTATTGCCAAAATCTGGAAGTAATCAAGATGTCCTTCAGTAGGTGAATGGATCAATTAATTGTGACATATCAGCAAAAAGTAAAAAGATTGGTGGTTGTCAGGAGTTAACAGGAAGGGAAAGATGAACAGGAAAAGCACAGTAGAAGGTATACAAATAGCTAAAAGCACATGAGAAGATGTTCAACATCACTAATCATTAGAGAACTGCAAATAAAACCACAATGAGATACCACCTCACACCATGCTCACTGTCATCTCCGTGGTACTCTACTAGGATAGCTGCTAGGAAAAAAAAAAAAAAAGACAAGTGTTGTCAGGATATGGGACCCTTATGCACTGTTAGTGGGAATGTAAATGCTACAGCTGCTGTGGAAAATAATATGGCGATTTCTCAAAACAAATTTAAACACTGATTTAATTTAAAATGACCCAGCAGTTTTACTTCTGGGTATATAACCAAAAGAACTAAAATCAGGAACTTAAAAAGATATTTGTTCAAAGCAGCATTGTTCCTAGTAGCCAAAAAGTGGAAGCAGCATAAGTATTCATTGACAAATGGATGAATAAACAAAATGTGGTATACTACAAGTTGGAAAGCACACAACAATAGCAGAAAATTCTAAATCTCTCTCTCTCTCTCTCTCTCTCTCTCTCTCTCTCTCTCTCTCTCTCTCTCTCTCTCTCTCTCTTCTCTCTCTCTCTCTCTCTCTCTCTCTCTCTCTCTCTCTCACACACACACACACACACACACACACACACACACGGACACACACATCCACACTCTCTCACAAACACAATGTTACACATGGTTTCATCTGTACTTCATGAGGCTAGGGATTTTGTTTTGCTCTCTGCAGAATTTACCATGTTTAGAATTGCTAAAGTGAATGTACAATATGAATGAAGTATGAATGAAAAAATGTGCATAGTTTTCACTGAGGGTCTGTGGTCAGACCTCCTGAGCAGGGCATGGGTGGGAAACAGCCAGTGGATCAGATGACCCAGTGGAAGGGAACCAGACCAAGACTTTCCTCCTTACCAGGTGGGACAGACCTGGGGAAAGTACCTCCCATAAAGCATAACATTTAGGGACTATTATCAATTTCCTATCAGAGCTGAAGCAATGAATAATGCTCCCCAACATGAGGGTTACAGGAGGTGCCAATATAAAATGGGAAAAAAGTGATAAGAAATTTAGGGTGGGCTATCTTCCGAAGTCCAGACAGAAAAGTAGCCACTAAAATGTAGTAGAACCTCAGTCACTAAATTCCGGGAAAGAAGCCTCATGCCAGTCAGTCCAGAAATCAAAGTCGAAACTCCGATTAAGGATGGTGAGAAGAAGTAGGTTAAAACATAAAAACTGGAAATTTTCATTTCCAAATGGAGGCATATAGTTAGGGTTAGATTAGCAAGGTAGTTAGCACCTCATATCACAACTCCTATGCCTGGAACTGGAGATAAGTTTAGATGCCTGATGTGTTCACCTACCCGGTTATGAAGAATAAAGGAATTCAGAAACCAGAGGACAGGTTTGCAATAACCTGTATGACCTGTGTCCCTGTCTTGACTTTTGTTCTCCCTCAATATCAAGGTCGGTCTGTGTGTTTTCACCTCAGGTTTTACAGAGTAGCTCTTCAGCTCAATCCTTGATCCAAAAAATGAAGTTAGGAGGAAAGGAAAGGTAGGCATCTACAGACAGAATGTGTAACAGGAAGGTTTTCCACTACAGAGAGCATTACACTGACAAAACACTTAGAAGACATGAACTGGGTTCATAGAAATATTCCTCCCATGAAAACAATTCCTCAGTTTCTTTTTCCCTTGCTTTGTGTGGTAAAATGATTTTTGCAGTCTGTGTTAACCAGCCTAACTGTTTACTCTTCATGGGTGGTTTCTCCAATCCAATCTAATTAATGTGTTCCAGTAGATTCTCCACTTCGTGTCAAGTATAGCTGGAATAATAATAATAATAGTGACAATAATATATAGTAGTAATAATAAATAGGGTTTTTTTATTATGTCTTTTAATTGTCACCTGAGCCTATTAAAATAGGTACTGCTAATATCCTCATGTTATTGATAACCAAACTAAGGAATGGAGACAAAAAGAAGTATTTGTCCATGGTCACATCCCTAGTAATCTGAATTCAAATTCAGACAGGCTTTCTGACTCTATAGCCCTCACTCAAAACCACTAGATATACTGAGCTACTCTCACTGACCTCCTCTGATAAACCTGTGCTTTCTAAGCATGATCTCTGATCTATTATGACCTCTTTTCAAAAGACCCATATCTTTTGCCACAGATGTTAATTTTTCAATATAGTTTTACAGTACATAGCACAGTCATGAAGTAGAACAGTGATTGAATCTGATCTATAGGGTCACATAGCCATAGCAGAGGGCAATGATTTCCTATCATTTCATTTAAACTCCCCTGTCCATGTGGAGAAAAGCACATTTCAAACCTCTTCAGGGAGAAAACCCTGTGTGCTGGGCAAAAACAGACTAGTCAGACTGTCTCCAGGGGCTATGAATGCCAAGCTTTCTTGAAAACCTGAGGCACACAAACATTGTGAAACCCATGCCATTTCGGGGATATTTTGTTCAAATTACCATGTCCTGGAAAAAACTAGAATTAGATTATGCAGTGATCCATTACATGTAATGTGTACTCAGAGGTAACCCACTGTATCTAAATATTTGCTTATCTTTAAATCATACTCTGAATTAAGTACTCAGATTAAAATATCATACCTGTTTTGATAAGTAGTTTGTTTGTTTTTAATTAGTTACCTAAATCTATCAGGAGTGTGACAGAGCAAACCAGCAAAGGCATTATACTGTGTGGTTGTAACTAGTCCTAGTAGTTGGCTAAAACTTAAGAGAGAAGTACAGCAATCCTAAAGCAGCAAGGAACTGCAAAAGCTAGAAGTACATTTTAGAATGAATCAAAGGCCAGAAATGAAAAATGGGCCTTCAGAAAGTAGCCTTTCCTATTAGTAAGTTGATCAAGCAGTAAGTACATGTGCAATTGCATTCTCCACAATGCATTAGGAGCTGAGGATTACAGAGGCAACTACTTGCTCCCTGCTCCTAAATAATTTTATCATCTCCCTTGCCTTGGCCAGTGTGGCTCAGTTGGTTGGGCATCATCCCACGTATCAGGAGGTTGCAGGTTCAATTCCCGGTCAAGGGCACATGCCCAGGTTGCAGGCTCGATCCCCAGTAGGGGGCATGCAGGAGGTAGCCAAATGATCATATTAATGTTTCTCTCCCTCCCTCTCCCTTCCTTTCTCTCTAAAAATCAATAAACTATTCTTTAAAGAAAATAATTTTATCATCTCTAGAACTGAAATAAAACTTTCTACATTGATAAAAATATCCCACATTTTCTCTGTTTAATATGGAAGAAAAGAACCACAGGTTGATATTTAAATTAAATTAAATTGAAAATTTGATTATTTAGCCACACTAACTACATTCAAGTGCTAAATAGACAAACGTGGCTGTTTAATCAAATCTAAATACATTTTAAAATTCAGTTTTTCAGGCATACTGGTCACATTTCAAGTGTTTAGTAGCCACCTGTGGCTCATGGCTACTGTGTTTCATGGCTACAGCTGTTTCCCTCTCTCCCAGAAGTTTTATTGGACAGAACTACCCTAGAAAAGGTCAGAAAAGAGAAAGTATAATGTCCTTATTTTTAAGAAGCATATATTGTATGGACTTCTTTGAATAAAATCTTAAGTCATTATAAAAAGAAGAAAGAATGAACAGGATTGAAAGGTGAAAGCTTATCAACTGAAGACAACTATGTGTACTTCACAACATACCTGTAACCAGATGATATTTGATCATACATTGGCTTTGAATTTATATATAACTAGAGGCCCAATGCACAAAATTCGTGCAAGAGTAGGCTTTCACAGCCTCAGCAGCTTCCTTGGCCCTTGCGATAGTCGGGAAGGTCATCCGGAAGGGCATCTGGATGGTTGTTCTGCTGTTTGGCCATTCGGTCAATTTGCATTCTATGCTTTTATTATTATAGATACTGTTAAGTGATGTCTTTAGCAATCGACAGTAAGCTATTAGGCACAAAACATTTCCACTTGAGACATTTTCTATAAAAATAGTCAAATCCATTACATTCTTAACTTTATAGTCAAAGATGATCAGTCTGGGTGGATGGTGTGGACTATAGGCAAAAGAATAAAATTTAGGATAATAGAGACACCATTGAGGTGAATTATTTTATTCCAGCAAACCTCATGCTGAGATTTATCTCTTCTTCTTGGTAATGCATAACAAAGAAAGTTGAGTGTGGGCTCTTGTATCAGTAGGACCATTTAAGCTGATGCATTAGAAGACTACTAGCAGCTTTCACCTCATTCTAGCTATGGGCCTATTGATGTTCTCATTAAAAACTAATATTCTCAGTGACTTGAAACTCATCATAAATATTTAAGTGGTATTACTTCTAAAATGAGAGCTTCTTCGCTCCCTTCATTCACAAAAGGGCTTCAACCCATTTGTGACTATGTTTTCGAAGAAGAACATGACAGGTACCCACAGTGACGAGCCCTCTAGATTCATGTAGATGCTGATATACAAGCCATGAAAATAAAACACAGTAATTGCACCGAGTAGATACATGTATCCCCCATTATCTGGTTTACATATCTGGATGAAAGATTTATATATCTGGGGTTGCCTTTTTGGTACCATCTTCGGAACTCTGATCTTCAATGACTTTGGCCTAGAAAACACTCAACAAGGCAATTTAATTTCTGAAAATTGGCTTCTTCACACATGAAATAATTTAATTTAATGACAATGATAGTAATCATGTTAATTGAAGAAGGAAATTCACTGAGCAAAGCCACATTAATGCCTGGCCTTATTTTAATCTGTTCAGAATTTGTGAATTTAGCAGGCTATGTCTTAGCTTCTGGAATGATCCATTCAAGGTTTGATTGGCATGTCCTAGGTGAGCACTGCTCACCTCAACGGAAAAGATCTGTGATATGGTCAAGGAGGTGAGCCAACAGTCTGGCCCAATATCCTGTGTCAAATGAGCTGCCTTCCCTTTTCCATTTCCTCATTCTAAACTCCTCTTTTACCTGTTATTTATTTATTTAGTTTTATTTGAGAAAGAGAGGAAGGGAGTCAGAGAGAGAGAGAGAGATAAATTTGTTGCTCCACTTATTTATGTATTCTTTGGTTGCTTCTTGTATATGTCCTGACCAGGAATCAAACCCACAACTTTGAAGTATGGGATGATGCTCTAACTAACTGAGCTACACAGCCAGGGCCTCTTTTTCTTATTTTTACCAAAAAACATGTTCTGATATAAGCTAAAACAATCCTTCTCAAAACAGCCTCTCATGGTTTCTTCCATAGAAATCCTCAGTATAACCCCCCGAGCCTTATCTCCAGTAGTAATATCACCATGATCAGCGCTATTAGTACAACCATCAGCATTCACCTGCTCCTGTTGGCATGCTGACTGCTTTCAGAATACTGGTTAAAACTATCCCACTAGTCCTGCAGCTAATGGGGTACTTACCACCTCCTCTGGAAAATGAGTTGCTCCAAGGTACAGGCTCTTTTAGTTATGGCTGATTGGATTTAGAGGGGACAGCTCAACCAAGATGAACTAGTCAAATGATTTCTTCCTACAAATTTACATTAGAATTAAGAGTTAGTCAGTCTGACCTGATTTTTAAATGGAGCAGTTGCAAACTTGGGAGACCTGAGTCTACCTTCTCACTAGCACATGATGGAGAAACAGAAGGAAAAATAAAAGCCAATTGCAGGGGGTAGGGGTGGAGTGAACTTCTGTCAGTTTTGCAATTCAAGCTCCTATCTCCCCAGTCCCACCCCACCCCTAACCCACACCCCCCACGGACATGCATATATCCACAATCCTCCTCCAAAGAAGATTGTCTCACCTCTGACATAATCATCTTTTTCTTCTCCTTTTTACTTTTAATGGATATTTTTTATATGTTCTTTTTTTTGTTGTTGTTAATTCTCAACTGAGGATATTTAATTTTTAGAGAGAGTGGAAGGGAGGGGAAGAGAGAGAGGGAGGAAAAAAACATCAATGTGAGAGAGATACATTGATTAGTTGCCTACCACATGCCCCCCGACCAGGGTGGGGGATTGAGCCTGCAACAGAGGTACATGCCCTTGACCCTTCAGTCCACAGGCAGCCAACACTATATCCACTGAGCCAAACTGGCTAGGGCCATCTTCTTTCTTGTACTAAGCAAAAAGATTCCCTCCTCCTTTTTAACACTAACCCTTCAACTCAACTTGGGCCCATTCTTTTCCATCTCCTCAGTAACCCTCCACAGCTATTCTTCCATTACCAGCTCCTTCACACATTTTTCATCTCCCATTTCTGTCTATTTATCCAGGGATTCCCCATAGCCTTCAAGTGAGCTTCTGTTTTCTTTCATCTCCTCGCTAAGCTACTGGAGAGAGAGATCTGCACTTTGTAAACAAGTGCTGAGCTCTGGCTACCTCCAAGTTACTAGTGGTATGCTGAGCATTTCACATTTATTAGCAACAACCCCACAGCTCTGCCTGCTGCATGACTCTGCTTCCACCTCCTGTCCACCTTCACTCTCCATTAAGCCAGCAAACTCTGTACTCAACATTCCATGAAAGCACTTATCCCAAAGGGACTCCCAATCACCAACTTGTAGGTTCTTTTCTTATTTCTTACTCTGTTTGGCTTATGTGTCATATTATAATAACGGTTTATCTGTTTCAATGGACAGAATAATGATCCTCCCAAAATACCCAACTCCTAGTTCCTGAACCCTGTGTATATGTTATATTATATGGCAAAAGGGACTTGGTAAACATGACTAAGGTTGCAGTTCTTGAGAAAGGGAGAGTTTCATGGGTTATTCAATTATAAGTATAATCTAATCACATGAACCATTTAAAGCCAAAAGTCAGTCAGAGAGATGTGATGGAAGAAGCAATAGAAGAGATTCAAAGCATGAGATGGATTCAACCCACTGTTGCTGAAGATGTAAGACTGTCAGAGCCAAGAAATACAGGAATCCTCTAGAATCAGGGAAAGGCCTTTAGGTGACAGCCAGCAAGAAAATGGGACCTCAGTCCTACAACCACAAGAAAGTGAATTCTGCCAACAAACATAAAGAGCCAGGAAACATATTCTCCCATAGAACCTCCAAAAAGGAACATGGTCCTGTGACATCTTGATTTCACCCATGGGTGACCCATGCCAAAATTGTGACTTACAGAACTGAAGATGATAAGACTGTGTTGTTGACCCACCAAGTTTTTGGTTACTTGTTACTTAATCTCTTTCCTCTTTAACCCTGTCATATCTTATTTTTGTATGGTACTTACTTTGCATTATTGTTAATTAGTTCCTTTGCAGAAGTGGAAACTTCAAGAGGATAAGATTGAGATTCTTAATGCATCCTTTCCTTTCATCAGCACCTAGGACAGTACCTTACACAGGATGCCCCACCCTCTCCAAAATGTACACATGCTTTCACAGCTGATAGCTCAATTTTGAAAATGAAATGTATTTTCATAAACACTGCCTTTATAATTATTCCAAATGTGTGTACACATTTTTGGGGACACCCTATTTATAGGGTATGCTCAATAAATGTTTGTGGGCTGGCTGACTGGCTCAATTAAACATCAGTGAATCTTGGGTAACCAGGAGGAAAAAGAAAATAAATGATGTGTGCCTACAACTAGAATGAAAGCTTTGCTGGGCACTGAAAAAAAAAAGGCTCAGAAAATACTTGTAAACTGGATGACATTCATGTGATATGTTCTATGAGCCTTATATTTTCAGGAACATCGTCCTTAAACACTGTGTAGTTCCCAAAATGTTTGAAACATTTACAGTTTCAATGACAACCTTCCCTTCTTTTCCCACAACTCATTTTCTCCTTCCTCTTTCTGCATTACTTTCTCTTTCCAAGCCCTGCCTTCTTCCTTTACCCAAGGGAGAGGAGCCTTCTTTAGGTAGGCTGTATGCTGCCCAGACCCATGTCCAGGTCCATGGAGATGTAGGGGTCATCACAATTATATTATTCTGACCCCTTTCTTTCTGTGCAGACTCATTTTCTGGCCTGGAACCAACAATATACAGTGTTTTCAGAGTCTAGCCCTTCGAGGATAATTTTTAATTTAATCATTTAAAAATGATAAGAACAATCAAATCCTTGGTTAGCACAAAACATCTAAGGGATTGTTACAAATTTTTGGCAATATTCACACAAGAGGGAGCAGAGCATATCAGGCCAAATTGGTTATAAATGCAAAGCAATTTTCATGGAAAATTAAAAACTAGAGCCTGACATTGAACTGGTACCCAATACATAATAACTTCCAAGAGTGTCATTTAAAAGAATCTACGTACCACTTTGACTTCTTTTTTTTCTTCTTACTTTTTTTAAGAAAAAAAAAGGGGGTGTGGGGGGAAGGGGCTTGTGAAAAATTCCAAATTATTAACCAGATTCATACTCCATACAGATAATGGGAAAAGTCAGAGTTTTGCACTGAGATGCCAGTTTGAATGTTAGTTCTAAGGCATTTACTGGGTATTTTACATCAACTCTTGTACCCTCCAAGTTTCCTCAATTGTCAAATGGGTCAAAACCCTGGCCATACAGGATTGTGAGAGATGCTCCTGTGAACACAGGACAAGTCATGCCACCTAGAGCTGCAGGCGCTCAACTGCTTCAGAAATGGCAGGGCTGGGACACTTGGTGAATCTGTTTCTCTCACCAGCACTCAGAGCAGGACCTAATACACAGTATGTGCCCTGCACATGGCCCTTCTCCAGTGGAGCTAGGGAGTCATTTCCATATTCTCCCTCTTCCACTAAATCAGTTTTGCAGTTTTCTTACTTACCTAATGACAAGACACAGTTCTTGAAATGTGTGGTTAATCCCTTCCAAAGATAGCCAGCCCTCACAGCAGAGTAGTTCAGGTTGGCAGGCAAGTGTGAAGCCCCCGCCAAGCTCTTCTCTGTCCTTGGAATTCTGAGGCATAGGTGAGATCCAGGGTTCCTGATCACTGAGTTTATAACCTGGGCAAACGGCACAGATGCCTAAGAAACAACAACAACCAATCCACCACACATTTTATAGCCTTTTTATTATTATAATAAAGTTTGTGTACTTTCATATAAACATTCCATTCAATCTCCTTCGAAGCTCCCAGTGCTTCTGAGGTAGGCAGGAGAGGTATTAGCATGCCAATCATAAAGCTGAGGAAATCAATGCCCAGAAAGTCTGAGCCATGTATCAGGGCCACAGAGGTACTTAGTGGCAGAAGCCAGACTAAGCTCTGGGTCCCAGGACACCCTGCCCAGTGTTCTTCCCAGTAGATACACACCTTCCTGTGCTTCCCTTCCCTACTCTCTAATTTCTGTCTGTGCAATTTTAACATACCTGAAAGAAAGAGATCTTCAGATCATTAATTCATTCAAAGTCTAGTCCTGAGCTCCTATCTTGTGCAAGACGCTGAGCTGGGTGTTTGGTGGGGCACAGAGATGGCTACAGGAGCCACAGTACTTCAAAGAGAGTCAGTGTCATGGGGGGGGGGGGAGTGCTTTCATTCATGAGTCCAGAAAGGCTCTGGAAGGACTCATGAATGGAAGGACATAGTTCCCCATTGTAGCTGTGAAGAATGGGTATAGAGCTGGTAAGTCAACTCAGGCCATAGACTCAGATCTGCAAGGAGGGCAGCTTCATTTTTGTTTTGTTTTATTTTTGGTACTTCAACTCAATTTCTATTGTGACACATTCTTCACATAGTGCCCTGTTTTCTGTTAGTTTGCCTAATATATAGCCATTTAGAGAATGATGTTAATTTTATGTGTCAACTTGACTGGGTTATGAGGTGGATAACCAAACTTGGATATTTGGTTAAACATTATTCTGAGTGTGTCTGTGATGTGTCTCTGGATGAGATTAACATTTGAATCCTCAGACAGACTAAAGCAGACTGCTCTCTCCGATGTGGGTGGACCTCACCCATTCTGTTTAAGGCCTAAATAGAAGAAGAAGCTAAATAAGAAAGAATAATTTTTCTCTGGCTGTCTTTGAGCTGGAATGTAAGTCTTCGCCTGCCTCTAGACTTGAACTTGAACCTACATCATCAGCTCTCTTGGTTCTCAGACCTTTGGACTCTGATTGGAACTATGCCGTCTGCCCTCCTGAGCCTCCAGCCTGTGGACTACAGATCCTGGACTTCTCAGCCTCCATAACCATGTGAGCCAATTCCTTACTGTAAATCTCTTTCTCTAGGCACATAAATATCCTATCAGTTCTGTTTCTCTGGAGAACCCAGACTAATATACAGGTTCTTCTCACCCCTCCCTGATGGGGTGCCTATGTCCCTGGGGGTAGCAGCAGAGGAACTTACTTAGGGCTAACAGACAGGAAGGAGGAGACAATCGGTCATCATTCCTCATGGCCTGTACTGCCACTAGCACAACTAGGGCCTCACATTCCTGGCAGGGGTTTTTGCAGATGGCTGTTACACTCTAATTGTTCAAATCATTACATGCTCCAGATCCAGCTCTCGCAGCCTCTCCCACAAGCTTCCATGGTATTTGAGAAGCATTGGGCTGTTCCCTTGCCCATGCCAGATATACCAGAAATTTGGCTAGGCTGCCTCAGACCCATAAGTACTCACTTACCACACAGCTCCATGACTGGGGGACTGGGAAACTCTGCACAACTTTCATCTTCTCAGGATCCACCTATAGCATGAACATAGGACACATCCACCTCAGATCCCAAGAAATTTAGTATTTCTATTATGGCACATTCTCAGCACCCTACAATGTCTACTCCTTCTGAGCTCCCTCTAAACATTTCACCTTCCTCGATCTGTAGAAGCTTTATCTAGACAGGTAAGAGTGGGATTTGGGGAACAGGAAAAAAATGAATGATCACGTATTCTTATTCATACATGAAGCTTAGCTTTTGATCATCATAAAGTCAATAATTTGACTCATGTTCTCTGCAGATTCAGTTATTTGACTTTTGTTTGTTTTCTGTGATACTATCTTCCCCTAAGATATTAAACACTTCTGACTGAATGGGACAAAATTTGAGGGGATAAGAATTGAAATCAGATCAAGAAATAATCTGGGTCATATTTATTACCTTTTCTTTGCACAGTAGGGCTTGGGGATGCTGACACGGTATTGGAGAAGAATGTTTAAGGGAGCAATGTGAGAGATACTGGGAAAGCAAATTAACAGGACTCATTATTTTTAATTTTTATAAAACCGTCCTGCTCCTGAGCTTTTTAAAAATGAGAAGTAAATAAATCATTAAGCAACTTATCAAATCTAGCCAATTTTAAATAATGGGAAAACAGAACTGAATTCTGCCTGAAACTTCATATTTTATTTTTTTCCTCTTCATTGTCAACCATGCTTGGTATGATCTAAACAAACTTGCTTATTCAGCATCCCTCACTCATTTCCAGACCCCTGTCTTTCTACATCCATTCTCCTTAAAGCACCTCTGTCAGAATGAGAATAAGCTTGGGCAGGGCTCAGTAGCCCCTGAAGCCAGGCTGTGGAAAACTGGAGCTGTTCTATCAAAGGCTGTGCCAGGACCTCTGCCTACCTTGCAGCTATGAGTGCTCAGGCTCAGAGCTGGTGTCTGGCATGAGTCAAGGGAGAAGCCGAGATAAGCCTGGTCTGGTCCATCTGGCAGAATCAAGGTCAGGGATATCCCTGCTGGAGCAGAGTGGACAGAGCAGTGCCTGGTTCTGAGGAACAGCCACTCACAGTGGTACCTCTGGGTACCTGGGAGAGGGAGGACAGGAACCCAGGTATAGATTTAATCTCCTGGAGGAGTGCCAACAAGGAACCAGGCAGGACAGTGCCTCTTACAGAAGTCTGGGACACCAGATAGGATGGGATGTGTGGAAGCCAGTACTTTGGGTTAGATCCACGTTGGTGTAGCGTACAGCTATATCTGACAGCCTACCAGAGTGCCCAGGGTTGGTGTCTGGCACAAAAAGCTGGTCATATTAGTATTCTGTCTCAATCTCAGGCACTGCTGGATCAGGAAGAGGAGTTGTCCAGAGCTTGGGTCTATGAGGAGCTGGAAAACTCCATGAGAAGAGCCATGAAAGAGAACTCTATGAGGGCCAGATTTTTTGTTTATTTAGTTCACTGCTGTATCTTCTTTATTACAACAGTGCTTGGCACATGGTGTGCACTCAATAACTATTTGTGGAAAGAATTTTTAAAATCATGGTTCTGTCTTTTAAAAGCTGTAAAACTATATGCAAGATATTGAGACTCAGTTGTTCTTCCATTCAGTTGTTTCAGATAATGTGTGTTGCCACAGGCACAATTTTGCCCCCTGTGACTTTCACTCTCAGGTGTTACTCCCATGAAGATGTTACATTACATGGCAAAAATGAACATTGCTGATGTAGTTGATTACTACTCAGTAGACTGTAATATAGAGAAATTATCCTGGATTATCTGGGTACACCAAATCTAATCAAATAAATCCTTAAAAGGGGAGATATTTCTGCAGTTGGTAGCAGAAAGGGAAATATGGCAGGAGGTAGAAGAAGACATAGGGGGAACAAATGGTGATGGAAGGAGACTGACTTGGGGTGGTAAATGCACAATACAATATACAAATGATGTATTATATAATTGTACACCAGAAACCTATATAATTTTATTAACCAATGTCACACCAATACATTAAATTTTTTAAAAAAAGGAAGTGAGAGGTTCAAGGCATAAGAAGGATTTAATGCACTGTTTGGTTGACTTAAAGATTAAAGAGGTTATGTGTCAAGGAAACAGTGATCTCAGTTCAACAATCACAAGGAACTGAATTCTGTCAGCAACCTATGTGAGCCTGGAAGTGTGCTCTTCCCTAGAGCCCAGCCAACCCCTTAATTTCTGCTTATGAGTCTGAACACATGAGCCAGTTGGCCTGCTATACTCAGACTTCTAAGCCACCAATGTGTGGTAATTTTCCATTGCAACAATAGAAAACTAAAAAGTACTTATATATTTATATTCACTTGTTATCTATATATATAATAGCCTAAGCGACCATCCAACCAGTCGACCATTTGACCATCTGACTGGTAGCTATGACACGCACTGACCACCAGGGGGCAGATGCTCAATGCAGGAGTGGAAACCACAGGCATGGAAACATGGAATAGACTGATGAATCTCAGAGAGAAGGAGGGAAGGGGGGAGGGGGGAAAGAGATTAACCAAAGATTTTATATGCATACTAGAGGCCCAGTGCATGGATTCATGCACCTGTGGGGTCCCTTGGCCTGGCCTGTGCTCTTTCACAATTGTGGACCCCTTGGGGGATGTTGGAGAACTGGTTTTGGCCCCATCCCCTCAGGCCAGGCTGAGGGACCCCACTGGTGCACAAATCTGTGCACCAGGCCTCTAGTTATATATAAATAACTCAGAATACACACACACACACACACACACACACACACACACACACACACACACACACGACACATTCTAAGTACTAATAGTGATAACTGGAGCTGGCGATCTCCATGGCTTACGTCTGAATTTATTCTTCAACCCTTTTTTGGTGACCACCTCCTAGTCCTAATCATTTAATTAATTTTGTAATGAAATGTTCCCATAGATTTTTAAGTTTGAGTTAATTTTTAGACGAGTCTCTCTTGCTGAGAATAGAACCAACACTGATGGACTGCTTGTGTGTGACAAGCCTTAGTCTACCAAAGCCTACTACTGTCTCCATTGTTTATGAGGAGGGGTGAAAAGAAAGGGCAAAAGAAAGCAATGAGTCATCGTGAGTCTAGTTTTCCACAAAGAGAAGGGGGCTTGCTGCTTTCCCATACACAAGTGAAATATCACAGAAGACTTTAAATAAGTGAAGCCCTCCTTCAATGATGTTTTCTGCATGGTTGCTGGTGCCTGAGCCTGGCAGTTGTCAATCACAACTCAGGTCATATACCTCACTATTAAGAGGAGAATCCCACAGTGTCATAGATGGCTGGGAGCCCCCGAGGTCATCCAAATCAGTGTGGTTCAGCTTCAGAGAAATAATTCACCCTAGCTAGTTTGAGCAACCTGAGATTATTACACTGAGTTGACTAAATTCAAAAATTCATGTCCACCTGGAACCTCAGAATGTGACTTTATTGAGAAACAGGTCTTTATAGACATGATTATTTAAGTTAAAAAGAGCTCATACTGGATTAGAGTAGACCCTAAATCTAGTGACCATTATCCTTATAAGAAGACCATGTGAAGACACAGGCACACACAGGGAAAAGGCCATGGGACAATAGAGGCAAAGATTAAAATGATGCAGCTACAAGCCAAGGAGTACCAAAGATTGCTGGCAACCACCAAAGATAGTAAGAGGCAAGGAAGGATTCTTGTTAGAGTCTTCAGAAGGAGAATGAGCTGGATGATACCTTGATTTTGAACTTCTAGCATCCAGACCATGCGAAAATAATATTTTGTTGTTTTCAGCTATCCAGTTTATGGTGATTTGTTATGGCAATCCTAGAAAACAAATACGCCCCATATTAAATGGTCCAGAGAACTATTGTGGGAAGGCTGTTGAAGAAACATACCATAGGCTTAGTGTCTGGGAATAATCCCAAAGCACACTGTGGGAGCAGTCAGCTAAAGGAGCCACACCTCCTGACTCACACAGGAGGCGCCAGATCTCCCAGCTCTAGAACCACACTGAAAAGGAGACTGATGCCCTGCTTCTCTCCCTTATTAATTCAGTTCCCCCTAATTTCAGTCTCTAGCAAGGGTACCCAATTGGTGGAAATGAATCACTGAATCCAGCTGCAAAGGATCTGGAAATGCAGGTTGTAGCTCCCCAGCCTCTGCATTCAGGAGGGCCAATCAGGAAGGTTAGGATCCACAGGAACAGCACTAGACACCAAAGTGTCTACTCCAATTCCTCACATTGATCCAGATGCAGCTAACCTTCACTGAAATATTCACATGGGCCAGGCATTAAATTATATTATTTTATTCATATTCTTAACAGCCTTTTAAGGTACCTATTATTGTCCTCATTCTAAACATATGGGAACTGAACTGAGGTTCAATTAAGTTTTTGAATCTCATTGATTGCCTCACAACAATTTATTTAACATTCTAGAGGTCTGTATTGAATACCTACCAGGCTTGCTGGAAATAAACAGGAAACAGGAAAGACTTAATCCCTAACTCCAGTTGCTTAAAGTCTAATGCAATGGTTTTAAACTCTGGCCTACATAAGAGTTGCCTGAGGCCTAGGTTTTCAGGTAGATTGCTGAGCCCCCATTACCAGAAGTCTGAGAAGAGAAACACTGTTATTATCAAGGTGATGATCTGAACCCTAGTCCCTTGATTCCAGGCCCAGTGGCTCTATTGATGCCCTAAAAACCCCTCCAGATGCCAGGCAGGTAAAACAGGTCTGCAGAGAAGGTAGATATAAATCAGTAAGTGTTAAGTCAGTTATTGGTAACTGAACCTGGCATGACAACTGCCTAGAGATGCATAGCACATCCTGGATTATTTAGGGCCTTTGAGCATCCAGGCTGTGAGCAACAAAAGGCTCCTCACCCTCATCTGTACCTGGCAGGCATCCCAGTGAGGCGGAGAATCCACTTCCATGGCAGTCTCCTCTCTAAGCACCTCTCACACCGAATGCTAACTGCCTCCTGCCTTGGCTGTTAGCCCTGCTGGTTTGTAAGTAACAGGAGGGCCAGGGATTGAGTCTGCCTTGTTCACAGTTATATTCACTCTGGACAGGGACTAGGCTAAGTCCTAATACATAATATATATCTGTGGAAGAGAGGAAGAAAGGGAAGGAGTGGACAAATCATGTCCCATCACACCGGGGGAATATATGGCCTCTAGCCTCACCCCTGGACTCAAAATGGTCTGCACAGTGCCCCTCTTCCTATCCTTGACAAAAGACATGGAGCCTGCTCTGTGGACTGAAGTTACACCCACAAAGCAATTCAAGGCTCTTACCTTGTGTGTGTGTGTGTGTGTGTGTGTGTGTGTGTGTGTGTGTGTGTGTTGGGGAGGCCAGCTGTTTTAGGAGCAGGATAAATCCAGTGGGTCTGGCGCTTAGTAACTGGAGCATGATAGAAGACTGAGAATGTGGGACTGACCAGATCTCTCGAGATTCTGTAAGCTAAGGGGAAATGCAGCTAAGTGACAACCCCCAACAAACCTTGGAACCCTATTCTTAGAACCTCTGAGAGGGGTCCAGGCAACTGGCATGGCTGATAACCAGATATAGCAACAACTGTCCCCTTGCAGATGCCTTGACTCTACACCCTTGAAGAAAAATCTAGAGAAGCCTCCTTTGCTTCTGCCATCAGTAGACACGTTCTAGGGACACTCAAGAGACCTGTCTTATTAAGATGAAAACCAACTTTGATGGAACAATTAGAAAAGAGTCTGAAAATTACTAGATTCTTTAGATTACATTCGTATTCATATTCTCAACTCAAATGCACTGAAGTTATAACTCAATATATAATTGTTCCTACTGCCCTGCAACCAATTCTACTTGGAATTTTACAACCCATCTTACCCTGACTCATTCCTACTCCCTGACCCCATGGCTATCTCAGTTTGGGTTGGCATAAATTAGCATAAAAGGGCCAGTCTACACACAACTAGTAGGGAAGGAATACATGACCCCTACCAACATGCACAGAGTGCTGCTCAAGAACCTCCCCAGCATAGAGACCACTGTCAAAACTGAGGCCTGGGTTGGGAGAGGTTTTTGGAACATGCATGTAGATTCCCTTACCCAGATATCATTTTTTAAAATCTTTTATTTCAAATTAACTTTTGAATTGCAGAAGAGTTGCAGTTATAGTAAAGAGAGTTCTTGTATACTCTTTACCCAGTTCCCCAGATATAAGCATCTTATATAACCATGATACAATGATCAAAACTGAAAAATCAACACACTATAAACTAAACTATAGATATTATCCTGATCTCCCCAGTTTTCCCCCAGTTTCCAAAATGCAATTGGTCTGAACTAACCCTCCCTCCCACCAGAGCCAATGGAAACAGAGAGATTTTTTGGATGCGGAGAACCCAGCTGGGAACAGGGAGCACCCAAGAGACATGAACTACTATGGAAAGTCGAGGAGGAAAGGGAGGAAGTACACCTTCTTTGAGATTGTGTGTGGTGGGGGAGAGGGGGGTTCTCACCTCACTTCCTCAAGGAGAAATGGGGCGCTATGAGCTTCCAGAGTGTGGGTACAGTGAAATAAGTGGCCCTAATGCTCGCCTGCACTTGAGAACCCAGGCTCTTATTCACTTTCAAGGGGCTTGTCTCACCCCTGGAGATCACGACCAGCTTCTCTAGATGGTAGCATGTTGGCTGCAGAGAAAGCAGACGCCTCCCTCTGAGTGATGCTCAGTGCAGTCTCTGTCAGAGTCCACATATATGACAGCCCCTAGGCTCCCCAGTGCCTAAACTCACCATCATACAGGGTAGGACCCAGCTCTGGAACCAGAATGGAATTTGCCATGTTTAATAGCATCTGAGAAGCTACAGAATGTGTTTGGCGCAGAAGTGATTGATTGAGATGAAGAGAAAATGAGAACAGCTAAAATTGCAACAAATTACCCTAGCTGAGACTCATCAAAAAATATACCATTTTTATTGCCATTGGGAAGTTAACTATCCTTCTTCATACCTGCACCCAGGCTTGTGGGTGGATAAGCAATTGTCACCCATACTTTCCTACCTTCCATAAAATCTGGAAAGATGCAACTAAAGGAACGTCAGAATATTTGCAGGGAGTACATTAATAGTAGCTGTTCCCACTACCTCCAGCCCACCCCTACAGGGGTTAAAGCTGCTGAACCAACTTATAAACCAGAGAAAGAATATACATAAGCTAATAGTAAATACCCCTGGTGTTTGCTGGAATATGCAGGGAGGGAGAGGTTGGAGAGATGGAGGGGAAAGAGAACATGGAATTCCTTGCTTCTAAGGAATGAGTATTATGCCTATATAGAAGAGGAGACTCAAGCTGAACACAATATGCAGCATAACTATGACTGTTTCTTCATTGATAAATGAAATGGAACCGAAATCTGGATGATTAATTCAGTAAGCCACAATTCCTTTAATTTTAAGTGTTTGCTATTCTTTTTATGTTCTGTGTTATATGGAGCAGAACTTTGGGGTCTCAAGCAAGCAGTTACACACGTACTTAAAGCTCCAACACTCTTTTCTGAAAAATAATACCGACTGTGGAAGCAGGTATCCCTGCAGATGCTGCATGTGAAGGAGAGGGCTGACCTTCCCTCTGAGTGACAGGACAAGTCATTAATGTACTCCCTGCAAACTTGGGCAATGCAAAAACGATGCTGGCTCCTCTGGTGAGTATACAAGAAGGAACGCACTTGTCCAGCATGTTCCAATTTCTTACCCTTAGTCAGCTAATGTTACTGATTTTTCATCATTCTAAATGGCATATTAAAACAATGGACTGAATTGTATCTCCCTAAAATTCATATGTTGAAGCCCTACCCCGTAATGTGATGGTATTTGGAGATGGGCCCTTTAGTGAAGTAATTAGGTTAAATGAGGTCATAAGGATGAGGTCCTAATCCAATAGAATTGATGTTATTATAAGAAGAAGAAAAAAAAACACCAGAGACCTCTCTCTCTCAGCACAAGGACCAGGAGAAAGGCCACATGAGGACATTGTGAGAGGTGGCTGTCTACAAGCCAGGAAGAGTTCTCACCAGAAACCAAATTTGCCAGCCAGTCACCTTGATCATGGACTTCTAGCCTCCAGAACTGTGAGAAAATAAATTTCTGTTGTTTAAGTCACTCGGCTTATGGTATTCTGTTATGGCAGTCCTAGCTAGCAAGCTAATACACACACACACACACTCTCCCCTCTCCCTCTTTCTTTTCACACAATGAAGCATACTACGCACCTTGGTTTTTAAGATGAACAATGTCTTTGAGATTTACATATCAAGACCTTTTTATTCTTTTTTTTTTTGTTTGTGTATTTCTAATACCAGCACAATATTCCACAGAATGGCTGTGCCCTGATCTATTTCACTGGCTTCTTATGAATGGACATTTAAATGTTTCCAACTTGCCAGCACACACAATGCTTCAATAAAACACATGTGTGACCTTGCACCTGTCACAGAGGGCTTCTTAAAAAATATGAATTCATTGCCAATATTTAAAAATAGATTTCATGTATAATCTGCATTTGTTACTTTTCTTGAAAGATTAGAAAATATGACACAATGGCCCACATTCTGTCCTGGCTCCCACCATTTGGAGCTGAGAAGTTGCTGTACTGTCCACATGGGCCACAGTGGTCCTGCCAGCCACAGCCCTCACACATCAGGCCCCACAGACACAGCAGTTTGGACCCCAATCTAGATTCTCTGGGCCCACTGGAGTTTAAGGTAAGTTATCAGAAAAGACACTATGTAGTAGCTTAGCTCAGTCTCATCACCTTCTCAAAAAAATAATGCCTTCACTAAGTTAGAATTTAACGTTATGCCTTCTGCCTCTATGGAAGATTGAAATAAGAGTTGTCTATTTCAGAAGGATTTGAGTGTCTTTTACAGAGCTGTCACTGAAGATATTGTCCACTGTGTTACTCAAAGTTCTCTAAATAAATTTTCATTCCATAAATGTCTGCTTAGGACTGATTCTAGAATAATAAAAAGGTCTCTTCAGGTGAATGCATATACTTTCTCTTGTCAAAAAAATGAAAATGAAATAATGCGCAAACTTCTACTCTTGAGTTAGGAAGCCAAACAAAGGTTTAGTCAGCCTCGGTATCCCTGAGAGTTAGCACTGGCCTCTGCTGCCTTGAGAGGTTCTGCTTCCCCATTCTGTTTAAACCAATAATGAGAGGCCCCCACCCCTCGGTCGCGTGAAGCCCATCTAGGTTCAAGTTTCCACCTTTTAGTCAATTTCGGGATGAACTTGGGTTTGGCCAAAAATTAACATTTTAATAGCTAAAACTCAGGGCCATTTATTTCACTGACATTCTTGTATTCAGTAATGTAGGTAATCTAAATTATATAAATATACATTTCCCCCGAGGGACCTACTAATCCTATTTTCATTTTGAATGAAATAAAAATTACAAATAAATATGTATATTTGCCCTGGATTAGCTCTCACAGAAAAACGAAGGCTGCTTAGTGCTGAGTTAGGTGAACTCCTCCCTTTTGGAATATCTCAATGTCTTCTTGAGTCCTGTGTTTCAACAGGAATCTGCACCATGGAAGCAGCTAGGGAACAAAGAACTAGGGAAAAGAATACTGTGTTTTTTTGTGTGTGTTTTTTTTTAATTGACATCATTATGGTGTAATGCTAAAAATACAGCCTAGTTTCAAAGTTCATTTCAGACATTTAATGACGTCATGAAGTTCTAAGTTCCCTTAAAAATTCCGACCACTAATCCAGTCGGGATTCCTAGCTGAGCAATGACTCTGTCATGATTACTTGTTAGGTTGATTGTTGTCCTAGTCATCAGCCAGATCTGAGGGAGCAGCAGTGAAAGCATGTTGTAAAAAGCCCTGGATGCTCGCTGCAGTACCCTCACTCATTAGCTGTGTGAGCCTGAGCCAGTGACTGGAGTGATCAGTTTCCTGACCTGTAAAATGTGGCTGCTACTGCTCAGGGTGGCTGTGATGATAATCAAATGACATGTAATATGCAAACATCCTTGGAAAATGTTTGAGTGAATGATAGCAATAATGATGAAGGCTAATAAGACCAGGCTGCTTATAAGTAATACATATATATTAATTCACTTAATCATTACAACAACTCTATGAGGGGGGGGGGCGGATATTAGTATCTTAATCCTAGTATTTTACAGATTAAGAAACGGAGACACAAAGCAGTCCTAAGACTTGCCTAAGGACACACAAGAGCCAGGATTTGAGCCTAGGATGTCTTGTTCCAAGGCCCATACTCTTAACTATTTTGCTGCCTCTCAAATGTAAGGACTTTTTTACATTAGTATACTCCCACAGTGCCCCAAATATAGAAACATTTCTTTCAAATATGCCTTTCCTATTTTCTTTCCACAAATTAGGTCATGCCCGGGAAAAACAAATAAACAAACAAACAAACAAACAGATGTTCCTTTGTGTCTTTCCTATAGGACTAGTTCCTACTCAACAGGAATAGATCGAGGGCTGATTATTCTTAAATTAACTATACTGCATGTATCCCATGTGTTAGAATTCTCCATTTGCTTTCTTGCACATTATCTAACTCTATCTTCACCAAGACAAGGCAAAAACAAAAATTTATTACTGTTTTCATTTGACAGAGGGCAAAGTTAAGGTGAGAAGAAATGATGTGAGTGACTGAGGTCTCATAGCTGGTAAAAGGCATGGCTAGGACTAGAATTTGTGTTTTCCTGAACCTAAACCCAGGTCTCCACCTACACACCCACCCAGGTTTTCACCAAGCTCTCATTAAGATGCTGCATGTTAAGGGGCAACATAATGGAATCCTTTGGTCCCCATGTTTACATTTATATTTTGTGGGAGAGAAGAGGGCATGGTGGGACAGTAAGAATGCTGTGTTGTTGAGTACAGGACACTGGTTCCAGAGACACTGAGAAGAGATATGGTGCCTCCAGTCCCTATCTGTGTGAATGTTGGGGGTGGTATGTGTGCTTATTGAGAACTAGGGGCTCTGTGGGAGTTTACTCTGTGCTACCTGACCTGTAGATGAGGTCCCCTTTTCTCCTGTTCCCTCAAACCTGAAGTGGAAGGTAGAGGAGAAAGGAATGCTGGGTTCCTTCTAGTGCTTTTCCCATCTTGCCTTGTGGATGATGGAATCTTTCCCTGAGGGAGCATCAGGGCAGCCCTTATCCATGTGCTGCCCTTCCCAATTGTGGCAGAAGATGGCCGAGAAGTGGTCAGGGACTAGAGGGGATAGCAGAGAACATGAAAGAAAGACAGAGGAAGGAAGGGCAGGAGGCATCACCTTTTGGAAGCAGCAATGAAGAGAAGCACCAAATATTTACTGATAAGGAAATTGATGCTCAGAGGAAATAAGTGGTTATCTGGCAAATCCTTCACAGACCCACAGCACTCTCCCAAAAGATGTGTTTTAAATTCAGCTAAAAGCTCCTCACATCACTCATCTCTGTTGCTTCACAAGAAGTCCAACCCCCACTGTTTTAGCCTCAGAGGTAGAATCAAATCAGTAGGTTAGGAGACAACTGAGAAAGCAGAGTTATCCTGAGACAAGAGAACTGGGGCTGTGATGGTATTAATGGGCATAGACATATTGGTGGCACGCAGCTTTGTCCCTGGTACTGCCTCTGCTCACTCAACACACAATCCCTCCAAAGACCTCACAAATGCTTTCAATATTCATTAAATCCAAGTTGCTATGTCTCTTAAAATTGCCATTCCCCGTGTTTTCAATGTATTTACTTCAATTGTCATCATCTGATTTTCAAAACACAATTCTAGTGTGTGTGCCTCCCTCCAGGGGTGTGGTAGGGAGGCTTTCCCCTTTTAGATGACATACTCATTCCATCCAAATGGGTGGGGATCCTCCAGCAGTCACACACACACACACACACACACACACACACACACACACACACAACACACACACACACACACACACACCTTTATAATTCCAGTTAGTAGAGCTCACAGTCGGAGGCCTAAAGGTTGGTAGGTGGCATGTGATGTGGTGACATGAACTGGGCATGGGCATCAGATTTGGGATCCAAGCCCCACTATACCCTCTCTAGCTGGGTGACCTTGGGGAACTACTTAATCACTCTGAGCCCCAGTTTTCTCCTCCACAAAATAGAAATGAAATTTTTTTCCAGGAGTTGTTATGAAGACTAAATTAGATGATGTTTATTAGTGCTAGAGATAGTGCCAAGCACATGGTTTGTGCCATAAAATGATAATAAGTATCACTATTATTGTCATTATTGTTATTAATCCCAAAATAATTTTTTAAAAAGTTATAAAAGCAGACATGTGCTGCACTTCCCAATTATGGCAGAAGATGGCCAAGAAGAGGAAAGTGTACAAGCATGAACTCTCCAAAATAGTCAAACAAGTCCTCCTTCCTGCTCCAAAGACCATGTGTACCTCTTTCTACTACAGGACTTATATCAGTGGAATTATTTGCTAATGAATCTGCCTTTGAACTGGAGTCTGAGCTCTGCAAAGTCAGGAAAATTTTATTCATTTTAAGATGAATCAAGCTTCTCTTGATGCCAGAATAGGAGTTAATAAATTGTGAATGAATGAAAAGCTGTCCAAAAAAAAGTACTTCTTCAGAAGAAATGTATCCCACAAGTTGATTTGGAGACATACTACCAAATGAGTTTATAATGCCTCCCTAAATGTCACTAGCAGGTAGCCAACCTAAACTGCAATTAATTAAAAGTAATCTGTAAACTTGTCAAGTGTGAACAGTTACAAAAGGAAGCTAAATGAAAAAGGGAAGGGCTGATGCAACAACAAAGGCAGATGCCAATGGCCATCAGAGAGGAGAAGGGTTTGTCTCTTCTGCTCTGCTCTGCATGAGGGTGCTCAGAGGGGAAATGTTCTGGCTCTTCAACCTGAAACATCTCTTGGGACAAGAGAGACAATTCATCAAGTTACCAAGGCTTGACAGGACTGTCCCTGAGGACACCAGCTCTGATTCTATATTCGCCAAGAAACCTTCTGAACTGTCATGTATTTTTTTCTGAGTGAACTCACAGTCTCAGGCCAAGTTTTTTCTCCATCTGTAAATTAATAAACCTGCATTCCAAAGTCCACATCAGAATTGGGGGTGGGTGGGAGTGTTATCATGAACCAATTATTCACTACCTAGTCCTGCCAGGAAAAACATAAATACAATAAAATTTCTAGTGCAATAAAAATGAACCGGATGTTAAAAGGAAGGAGATAAAAGTTAGAAGGTCTAAACCTGAGAGCCTGACCTGTCCTATTACTTCAATGAGTACAGCAAAGATTACAAGACAAGCGAAGGGCTGGAAGGAAGCCCCATCCTTCAATGCCATTATTCCCCACTGGGTCCCTCAGAGTGCACAGGAGCATTATATGAACTGCAACCACCACCACAACAACAAAGCAATTTCCTTTGTCTCAATAGACACCTAGCAAATCATCAAAAGGCAATAGGTGTATATTATGGCAAAGGAACTATTGATTAGCTAAAAGAGTAACTTTCAGCAGGGCTATTAATATTCGAATTATTATAATGTACAGCTATAAAATCCAAATTCCTAAGATTTTTCACTATAATTTTTCAATTATTGGTCTAATATAATTAATATTCAAACCTATCTCTTAGTCATCTCTAGCATGACTCTTCAAATGCATTTATATGGCACCAGTGTATTTTGTTGATTCAATACATATTAATCAAACTAGTTATTTTATAGTAGAGGCCCGGTGCATGAAAATTCATGCACTGGGGGGAGGAGGGGGTCCTTCATCCTAGCCTGCCCTCTCTCACAATCTGGGAGCCCTCAGGGGATGTCCTACTGTCCTACTAAGCCACAGTCTGGCCTCCCTCTGTGGGAGGTGACTGGGCCGATCAAGGGAAGGCACAGCCCCCACCACCCTGCTGCTGCTGCCACTGCCTGCCCTCGGCCCTTGCAGCCACCACAGCTTTGTCTGGAAGGAAGTCCAGAAGGATGTCTGGTCTATCGGTCTAATTAGCATATTGACCTTTTATTAGTATAGATTATAGATACAAAATAACTACCTGAAAAACCCTTTTAAACTTTCCAACAACTGGGTTGGCATTATATAGATTAGGCATAGATAATATATGGTCTATGAGCCAAGGGAAACTCTCAATTTATTTTCATCTGGACAGCAGGGAAAGTACCAAGAGGTATAATCACCCAGACATACTTTTGCCTTCAGTTGCAAAAATGCAACATGGCTTGAAAACCAATATCTATGGAATCCTAGATTTCTATAAAATTAGAATGTCTCTCTGAAATTTCCTCTTACTCTGTATCTAAACACAACAATCTCTAGCTATGCCGGTCCATCTGTGCCTTTCATTCTCTATCTGAAAGTCCATCTGACTCTGTAATTCTCTCATTCTTTCTCAGATGACCTACCCCATTATCTGATTTTTGCCCTTCCATATTCAATCCCCCCCCTTGTCTTCTCATTTCCTATCTATCGTCCTTTTTATCTATCCCAGTGCCACCCAATAAAACTTCCTGCAATGATGAAATTGGCTTATATATGCACTTTCCAATGCAGTAGCCACATGTAGCTATTGGGCATTTAAAATGTGGGTAATGCAACTGAGGAAGTAAAATTTTAATTTAACTTAAATAGTTACATATGGGTAGTAGTTATCATATTGGACAGTACAGAATTCTATTCCACAGAATTTTCAATCATTACAGAATATGTGCCTATGTGTGTACACATAATCTTTATCTCTTCAATATAAGAACTCAAATATATGTGGCTGTCCAATGATTTCCCCTTTCATCCCTCAACAAACTTATGTCCCTAATATATATATATATATATGGTTTAATTGTCTAATCTTGAAATCTCTAAGGGATTCAAGTGAGAAATTGATGAAAAATGAAGCAATGAAACAAGAATTTTCAGGCTATAAATTGATGAACCCATTCCTGCAAGTGGACTTGGGTCCTGCTTATCAATAGGTCATTAATGGCTGATTAGCAAATACTGAGGGTTTGTTGATTTGGCGTGAGGAGATTTGTGCCTGGCCTCTTCGACCAGGCAGAGATATCGCAGGACTGCACTCTGCCATGGCCAGAGCAGGCACCAGCAAGGAAAGCAGCTCTGGCCTTGAGCCTGAGGGTGATTCAGTCTAGAGCGAAAGCTCCGCCTACAGGCCACAGAAGTTAATGCAGTCTCGCTCACACAGGGTCTTCATTCATCCTGACAAGAAGCCTATACAGTAGAAAATCTCATCTCCAAATCCTGCCACAAAATCCCACGTTCATGGGGGTGTGAGGAGGTGGATAAAGTGAAGCATTTGTCAACTCCATCTCACCAAAACACTACCTCCCTGATTCCACCACAGTGAAGCACTTCATTTCAGAACAAATAGCAGTTCATCACCAGCCTCCTTCCTGGGTGCATTTAACTGGGCACCAGGGTCTAAAGTCCCTTCACAGTTCCCAGCTCTCTGCCGAATGTACATGCCACTGTACATCCCCCCTTTTTTTAAAAATTTGGAGATTGAACAATGTAAATGATTTTACTGACAATGAAGTACTTATTAAGAAATCTAGAGATAGAATTAGATCCTCCTACTTTCTCTTCATTTAATGACAATAGAATAATCATTTGTTACATTAAATGCATTAGAGATGAGCATAATAACCCTGCTATTTTTATCACTTCACCACCACCTTTACCGGATTTATACTTTAATACAGACAATGCAGAACTGTGATTTTAAGTTTCTGTTTTGACACTGTCTCCTTGCGGCATTTTTATACAGATAGCCCTGGACAAAAAATCAGCCCTGAGTCTGCGGGAGGTGAGTCTGCCTGGAAAGCCTTTTGAGGCTGCTGCCTGTCAGGAATCTGAGCCGGTATGAAGGAAGACTGCCTCACCACTCAGGAACTGGGACAGTTTGGGGTTTAATGGCACTGTCACCGGAACCCAGGCTTTTTGATCCTTAAGAGGTCAGAATCTGTAGGCATGGCCAGCCACCTTGCTCTGATTGCAAACCCTGCTGGATCCTTCACATATGAGTTCCAGTTCCTATTTACCTCAGTGGGTACTACGTAAGGCAGGGTAAGGCCACAACATTGAATCAGAAAGCCATGTTGGAATCAATATTTTTTCCACCAGAGCCAGACCAGAACCAATATTCGTTCACTCATTCATTCTTTCATTCACTCAATATTTATTCAGCTATAATAGGCAGACATAGTACCAAAACTAGAGACAGACCTGGTTGCTGCCTTCACAGAGCTCACACTCTCTGGTAGTCAGTTGACAAAATGTGTTTGGCCAAAGCTCATATTTCTGCTAATTCTAAGATGTTAATTCTAGGGGAGTTCAGCTACGTATTATCTATGTTTGAAATATAGGAACAAAAATTGCAGTTGTAGCTTAGTTGTTTCTTTCATTTTAATAAGCATCTGATGCTATTTGCTATCCCAGTAAATTAGTCTTCATCAATCAATCAAATATTTAAGTAGTTCCTATTTTTTGGGAGGCATTATGCTAGCTTTTTTTTATGCTAGCTCACAGGTGTGAGCTCACAGGCCAAAACAGAAAATAAGACACGTGCATGCATACTAGTAACTAAACTAAAAAAATCTACAAAATAGCATAAGACAAACAGATTGACTGTTAGGAGAGATCAGGGGATGGACTGAATGCTGGAAGGATCCAGAAAGTTGGAGAACATAGATTAAGACTTGAGGCAAGAGTAGGATAGTGACAAGTGGAGATTCTTCAACACAAAATCAACAGAGACCTAAGTTATTCAAACTATAGTTACATTCATTAATCTGCTTGAGCTTGATGACAGCTCTGTGAGATGAAGAAGTTAGTAATATTGCTATTATCTTCTTCTCCAAATGAAGAAACTGAGTGTTGGATAATTTAAGTGACACACCCAAAGTCACCAGGCTGACACAAGCCTGGACAAGTTTCATTAATCACTCAATAAGGCAGGATCTTTAGTCTGTCATTCTTTTATTTTTTTCCTTGTAGTGTTACCTAATAGAAATCTAATGCTGGGCTTTAAAAAACAGACATTCTCCATCTGCTAATGGAGGAAGTATCTGCATGATAAACAGACAAAATGTTTTTTCTTAACTTATATCTAAAGGCGCCCAATATTCTGAATAAAAATATCTCTTGTATTTGTTATTCCTTTCAAAGACTTCATAAATTGTTGAAATGTATTTGTTCCCCTTCCATTGGCCCTGGGTAGTGGCCTTGGCCTCTGGATCTGATGAAGTAGCCCGGCCTTTGGTAACCAAGGAGGAGCTAGTCTCTGGTCCATCTTTGGGGTCATTCTGCCCTTTTCTTAAAGGATAACACATATTCACAGATAAATAGTTCTACAGACCCTTTTTATCCTATCACTGTCCCCTTCATTCCAGAGTTTCTGTTGAGTTGGTTGACTGGAACCAAGTGTCACATGCCTCATCTCTGAAGCAAATCATTTTTTAGCTACACCCTTGGTATTCTCTCCAGAGCATGCTTTGTCATTGTTTTGCAATATGGATAGGCTGAGATTTTCCAAATCTTCACATTCTGGTTCCTCTTTGCTTAACAATTCCTTCTTTAGTTTTTTTCTTTCCTCTTGCATTCTACCATAGCAGTAAGGAGAAATGAGTTCATCACATAGAAGTTCTAACTTCCATCAAACAGTAGAACTCAATGCAGCCGGTGCTCTGCCACTTTATGACAAAGATCACCTTTTCTCCGGTTTCCAAAAATATGTCTCTCATTTCTGTCTGAGACTTCACCAGATACACCCCTGGCATTTCTACTTCTGGGAACAATCTCCAGAAGTCTAAAATGATTCCCAAGATTCCCCATCCCCTCTCCTTGAATATTCCTCAGGACTGTCAACTTGATGGATTCTCCCCATGATTAGGTTATGTTGAATGGCACCGTTGACTTTAAAAAAGAGAGATTGTCTAAATGGGCCTAACCTCATCACATGAGCCTTGAAAAACAGGGAGGTTTCTCCAGCTGATCCTAGAAGGAGAAGACAGAGAGATTCACCTTGAGGGAGATTCTCCATTGCCCAGATGGAGAGATATGCGGCAAGTTCCTGAGACCAACATCACAGAGCTAGGAGTCCCCAGCCAACAGCCATACAATGGGGACCTTTGTCCTACAACCACACACACACACACACACACACACACACACAAAAGAATTCTGCCAATAGTTTTAGGGAGCTTGAAAACAGATCACTGAATTGAGATGAGAGCCTCAATTTCAGCCTTGTGAGAGCCTGAACAGAGGACCCAGCTAAAATATGCTGGACTTTGACCAATAGAAATGGTGATAAATAGTTTAAAATAAAAATAAAGCTATCTATTAATGTGCTGTTTTTAACCACTCAGTTTGTGGTAACTTATTACACTGCAATAAGAAAATAATAGAGGTCACCTAGAATTTTGCCATAATCTATCTACCTAACTTCGGAACACTGTACTTACCAAGGCAAACTTATTACTCCAAACTGGGCAATCTTTCCCCTATTTGTTTAATACACTTTGTCCCTTGCCATTTCCTCAGTTTGTTTTGTTTAAGTTTAATCCCAAATTTTATGATCTTATGCCCTTTCTTCACTTATACCAATTATCCTTATAATTTCTAGGACATGTGGAACAAAAAGATTCATGTCTAACAGATTGGGTATAATGGTGTGGTTATATTGCATTTCCCAAAAATGGTTACAATAATTCTGGTTCCAGTCTCATCCATTATTTGCCATTCTCCCATCAAGCGGTTGGAGTTCCTATCCCCTTACCTTGAAACCAAAAAGGTCTCTGTGATTACTCAGACTAATAGAGTACAGTGGAAGTGTTGCTACATGACTTCTGAGGCTAGGCCATAAAATGTAATACGGCTTCCACTTAGTGCTCCCTCTTTCTCTTGAATGCTCTTCCTTGAACACAGTCATGACACTGTGAAGAAGCCCAGGTCCGGTGGAGAGGCCCATAAGAGAGATTATGAAGTCCTACCCTCATCTCTAGCTGAGGCCTCATCTAGGGACATATGTTAAATGTTGACCGACCAACTCTCTGGAGATGTGTGAGAACTCTAATTTATAGAATCTGCCCATTTCCATGGTGTAAATACTCCCAATATGGCTGATTTAGAAGTATAAACATGATGCTGCTGAAAGTAGATTTTGGAAATAGAAGGGCACAATTGGCGTTGCAAACCAACACAAGCTGGCTTCAGCACACCATTGCTCCCAGCCAATAGCCTGCGACGACCCACAAGCCATGTGAGTGCACCTTGTCAGAAGCAAATACTCCAGCCCTCAGTCCAGCTGTCCCAGATGACTCCACGTGGAGCAGAGACATGCCTTCTCCTCCGAAGCCCCACCCGAATTTCACATTTATCATTAAGATAAATAATTGTTGTTTTAAGCTACCAAGTGTTGGAATAGTTTGTTATAAAGCATGAAATAATCAAAACAAATACAGGTGAAGGAGAGGATTCCAAGATGACCCTGAGGCTGTGAGCCCAAAAGACTGAAAAAGCAATTACACAATTAAAGCTAAGGACTCTACAACTAAAGTTTATAAGTTTGAAAACCAAAATTATAGACTAAAGCAAAGCAAATAGATCACAGAGCAGCTGATATTGGCTAGACATTAGGTGATTATCTGATTAAAGTAATTCACACTAAGATGTTACTAGAGCCCAGCTTACTCTCTAAGGGAATGTTTGCAGTTTAAAAGAAGAAGTTAATAGGACAAATTAGTAGTCTTCAAAGTAATGCTACTGTGAGGTGTTCTGCTGCCGAAATCAAATAAAGATAGCTGTTTATATCTGAATGTGCAATGAAAAGACATTCCAATGAATACAATTTTCTAAATTTAAAATTTTGTCCTATTAGAAAACCAAAGAATTCCTTAACTCCTTCGTAACTATTACAGTTTTGCTGTTGGTGAGTCCTAGCAAATGACAACACAAATTATGAAGTACTATATTAGTGTCACCAGAATTATTTAGAATCACCCTTAGTTCCTTGGCATATGTGATTATGGGAGTGATTTCAGAGTGCAGCATATAATGCAGTCATATTTCTGCTGGTTAAGTGTTCCTCGTTTGTAAATGGAATTAAGTACATCAATATTTCATGGAGTTCTCCTCAGAATACTACTTCCTCCAGGTGTTTTGCCAACTGAACAAGATTGAGAACCACTAACTTAAATGAATCTGTCATTAGTGAAATGTAAGAGAGGATATTTTCTTAACAGGTGGGGAAGCCTCGCTGTACCATCCCTGCTCTGAACAGCTGCCAGCCTGCACCACGGGACAGAAAGAACAGTAACCAGCAACTTGGCATCTTACTTCTGAATGGCTTACTACCCTGGCCTGAAGGCAGCAGAAAGAAGCCAGGGGCTTTCTGAAGGCAAATGCAGCTTGAAGACACAGGACCATATGGCGGTCCGGAGAGACATGTGGTTATAAGATTAGACTGCATACATACAAAATGAAATTAAAATCAAAGTCTAAAGATGAAACCAAGGTGACTGGGAACAATTAAGGAAAGTGAGAAGGGACCACATTACTAATCCTAGTTCTATCATGCCTATTTAGTGGCTTTGAGAAAGTGCCTCTGTGTGTGTGTAATTATAAAAGGAAAACAAAAGGCATACCTCTGAATAATATTATAGACTTAAATATAATTGCACTGATACTCAAGTGTGATGGCTAAATTTTCCAATATTTGGACCTCCTAATAAAAATGTTAGCTAGCCAGAGGATTCCAAGTTTATGTAAAATACAAGGATAATTGATATGAATATATTTTGTGGCTTATATATCCCATTTCCAAAATGGATATGGGGCAGCATTCCTTTTTTAAATCAAAGTTGCCTCAATCTCTCTCTCTCCCCATTTCTCTCCCCCTTTCTCTTCCTTCTGTCCCTTTCATAAAATAACAGGATTAATGCATCTTGATTGTTACTTTTCTTTATTGCCACTTGACACTTTTCAGTCATTTAAAGTGTTGAGGAAAGTAACCTCCTCTGAGTATCTTAGTCTACTTTTAGGTCCTATTCCAACACATGTTCTTGCTATAGCTGTCTTCTTTCTATTATTGGCTTGCCCTGAAGACTCTATTCGCCTTTTACCTTAAAAAAATTAACTTCAGCATCAAGGCTAAGGCAGAGAGGTGGAGGATCGGAGAGAAGGAAGCCCCTGTCAAAGATTGAAAAACAAGATTAAACCCTTTGCTGGCAAGGGTCTGACAAGATCCGTGCGTTCATACAATTATTGGTCTAAATGTGACAAAGCTTTAAAATTGACCTTATCCTTTGACCTATTAATTTCAAGTCAAGGAATGTAGTCTGAAAAAAATGTTCAAAAACATTTTAAAAACAATATGAAAGCATATTTATCTTATTGGTAGATATAATAGAATCTTAAAGTAATAAAATTGCCAATAATATAACAAGTTTAAATACATTCTCTTATATCTATATGGTATTATAATCTATAAAACTCTATACACAGTATGATTCCATTAGTGTATGTTTGTGTGTGAGTGCATGCATACATGAATCAAGAAAAAAAGAAAGAAAGAAAAATCCTAACAACTGTTATTTTCAGTATGAGAATGATGACTTTCCATTTTCTTCCTTATATTTTTCTATACTTTCTAAATGTTCTGCAGACTGGATATTTTTTAATAACCATAAAAAAGAATGATATTGTAAGTAAATTGCCTATTCATATTCTTAAAAAAATCAATCAGAATACGCAATTCTCTGAATTATTCTAGCATTTGATGTTGGGCTAATTCCTTTTTCATGGGATGTGCCCTGCTAGGCCTTGGCTTTAGCTGGGCTCTTCCTCACACTCCTGTCTCTGTGCTGCATGCTCCAGGGCAGAAGTGTGCAGCTTTCTCTCTCCCATCCATACAGCTACTCTCTACTTTCTGCTTCCGCTCAGGACTTACGAACCAGAGGCACTTTCTCTTTCTTTTTCTCTCCCTTTGTCCAGGTCTTGGCCTAGCAAATATACCCTCTTTTTTTTTTTCACCAGGAAACTTCCAGAAGCCAATTTTCTTCCTGGGTTCACATGCAAGTAGAAGATGTGGTTACCAGAATTTTTTAATTAAGAAAGAATTTGGGCCTGGCCAGTGTGGCCCAGTGGTTGGGTATCAACCTATAAAACCAGAAGGTCACAGTTCGATTCCCAGTCAGAGCACATGCCTGATTGAGGGCTCAATCCCCAGTGGGGGGTGTGCAGGAGGCTCTCATCACTGATGTTTTTATTCCTCTCTCCCTCTCCCTTCCTCTCTGAAATAAATAAAAATGTACATTAAAAAAAGAAAGAAAGAATTTGGTCAGTTTGATCCAGCTTATACTTTCTATGTTTATCTTCAGCCCCTTTATGCAAAAATCTTTAGCAAAACATAAGTCCTTTGAGGTGTTTTGGTCACTTCATCTCATATATATCAAAAGGCTGAATATATTTATACCCTTTGACCAATATCCCTTTTCTTGGAATATAGCCCTAAGAAAAAAATCTAAAACTTGAAAGGGGGTAGAGGATATGCTATGAGGTGTTCATTGTAGCATTTATATATAAAAAAGCCCAGTGACTGGAACAGCAGAATGACCAGAATGACTGGAACAACTGGTGGCTATGACACGCACTGTGGCAGCCAACCAGCCTGATCCAGGCCCAATCGCCCTTCTCCCCCCCAGCCGGCCCCACCCCCAATCAGCCCCCATCGGAGCAGGCCGGCCGGACCCCACCCATGCACGAATTCATGCACCAGGCCTCTAGTAATTTATAAGAGCAAAAATTAGAAGGAAACTAGGTGACCCACAATTGAGATAATTAAATAAAATTAGGTACATTAATAAAATAATTTTAAAATTATAGCCATTAAAATAAATGACTGAGACTAGGTAGCAATGGGCAAATATTTAAATATCCTATATAATAAAAGGCTAATATGCAAATAGACCAAACAGTGGAATAACCAGTTGTTATGATGCACATTAACCACCAGGGGGCAGATGCTCAATACAGGAGCTGCCCCCTGGTGGTCAGTGCGCTCTCACAGGGGGAGTACCAACTCAGCCAGAAGCTGGGATCACAGCTGGCAAGCACAGCAGCAGTGGCGGGAGCCTCTCCGGCTTACGCAGCAGCACTAAGGATGTCCAACTGCTGTGGGGAGTGGGCCTAAGCCATCAGACAGACATCCCCCAAGGAGTCCCGGACTGCAAGAGAGCACAGGCCAGGCTGAGGACCCCCCCTCCCCGAGTTCATGAATTTCGTGCACTGGGCCTCTAGTAGTTTTAATAAAAAAGAAAGCAGCCCTACCTGGTTTGGCTCAGTGGATAGAGCGTTGGCCTGCGGACTGAAGAGTTCTGGTTTCAATTCCAGCCAAGGGCACATGCCTGGGTTGCAGGCTCAATCCCCAGTAGGGGCCATGCAGGAGGCAGACAATCAATGATTATCTCTCATCATTGATGTTTCTATCTTTCTCTCCTGCTCCCTTCCTCTCTGAAATCAATAAATATATATTTTAAAAAAAAGAAAGCAAAACTTAAATAACTTCTAACCTAAGTAAAAGGGTTTAAGAAATTCTGAAAGGACAAGCAGAGATGATACTGAAAAGCATCATTTTCCTCTCCAGTTAGTTTCTCCTATTAGTTGAGGACATATTCAAACCCATAACAAGGTGCATATAAACAGTTCTACAAATTCCAGTATTGAAGGATCTCACTACCCACCTGTGGACTAGAGTGACATTTCCTTCCTTCCCATTCCCCCCACCTCAGCAGGGCAATGGTGACCTCCTTTCATGTCACAAACATGGGAGGCATCTTGCTTTCCTCCCACCCAATTATCCCGCTTTGTACAAAGCAAATGAAAACCAATATTTACCTCTGTCCCACCAACCATCTGCAGCTTACTGTCTCTCCCTGGATCTACCTGCACATGGAACACTATTCCTACCCGCCAACCATGGCTTCGTCCTGTACAGTGGAGTTAGCAAGTCTGCAGGGACCCAGAAGGGCCAATCGGGCAGTCCTGTAGGCAGGGATTCCCCACTACCCCTTGGAGCTAATATGCCTTTTCTGGCAATGCCAGAGGCCACCACCTGAAAAGGCTTGCGTAAAGCTGCACTCGCTTTGACCACTGCTGACAGGACTCCTTTATTCCTCCTGTCACCTAAGTCACTAATGCCAGACCCACTGCCTCCTGTTTTCCACTTGCTCCCTAGCTTTGCTGTTCTGCCTTCCACTAGAAAGTTCTTAAAGCCTCTCATTAAGGCAGCAAACCCTTGTACTATTTCACAAGTTGCTCCTATCTAGGAAAACCAGTACTTCTCTTACTTGTTGAGGCTCCCCCTAGTGGATGACTGGAGAAAGGCAGTTCATTCATCCCCAAAGAACTCAGATCAGGTGGAGGCTCCAGCTAAGCCCTGGGAACACAGAGGCCCCATGTCGGAGGCGTGCACCTGGATGAGCAAATCCATACGCATCATCACAGGGTCATTTTTCAATGCTTCTCAAATTCCCCAGCCTTCCAGCAAGAGGAAAATCCCTCAATAATAAGACGGTTTTAAACTCTGTATAGAAATTCCTTTGAAGGCATTCATTCATGACCTTGCTCCCCCTTTTCCCAGACAGCCTTCCTGAGCCCAAGCTAAGATTCTCCTAAAGTCCCAAGCTGTTGCGAAGTCCCAGGTCCCTGCATGCACATTTTATTTTGAGCTTTAGAAAACTATTTGTACATGTTAGAAAAAAAAGAAGTTGGAAGAAATACATCCAAATGATCACTACATTTGTTAGAATGGTGGACTTATACGTGACATTTTTTAAATTATTATTTTTTAATTTGTTTATATTTACTTTTATCAATCTGCAACATACAGGGCAAATAACACAAAAATATCTCAAGGTCTTCATCACTGATCAAAATTCTCTACAAAACTAGAATAGTTCTTCTACTTGATCTTTGTTCTCTTTTCTCCAATTTCTGTCCTTCTCCTCTAGTGGGGATATCTCATTCTGGTCTCCCATCCACTCATCCATCCACCCCCCCATCCATCCATCCATCCATTCCTTTTTCCATTCCTGCCATTGAGGAACTAAGCAGGGAAGCCACGAGCTGCCTTTTTTTAAAAAAGCAAGCAGCACTCAGCAGCAGCCACAGGCACTAATGTGAGAAGCTGGAGAAGGTGTCGTTTTTCACTCAAACTGACATTTAAGCTGTTTCATAAATATGAAATCAAACAAGGGTCCAGATGGACTGCCGCCCCCTCCGCCTTTTGCTGGAATGACATGCTATTTACCAGTCTCAGAAAAGGGGACTGAGAAATAAAACTTTCAGATGATGAGTCACTGGGGGAAATGATTGATGAGTGATGAATGAACTGGTGATTTTTTTTTTCATACAAGAATCAAGAGAGAACCACTTCACCATGGACAGTAATCCCCAGCACGTACTGCTCCCACAGTTGAATCGTGACAAGGAGCAAGGTAGCCACATTTTCCTAGGCTCTGCACAGATAAGTCACAGCTCCTCATCTAGGTACATAGAGGCAGTTCCCAGAGGGAAGGGTCCCTTTTACTGTGGATGACCCCACTGTAATACTTGTTTCGTATCATGTATGCATCATAAGAAGAGAATTGCATGAAACCAAATATAACGTTTGGGTTTTGAGGACACAGGCATCTGCTGGTCTCTTCAAATCATGAAGTGGAATATTTGCAACAGCACTGCCTCGTCCGCCAAGCACTCCCTAGAGCACTGTTCTGGAGGGGAGCCTTGCAGAGCCTCGTCTGCATCTCCAGAGCCTAGAGGTCAGGAAGACAGGGGATTTAGGAGGCCCCACTGCCACTCCAGCAACACCACGCCCTAGACAGGTGCATCCTGTTGTTATGCTGCAAAGCTACAATATACTCCAAGTTATGAGGATTCTCAAGAGTGGCCAGGCATTCATTTCTGATTTCTCCCAACAGCTCTGAGGAGTCTCAGTTTCCTGAAAACACAAACAACAGCTCTGGTTTATTTTATAACTGTTGATGAGAAAAATTATGGAAGACTTTTCTAAAATTCATATTTCCAGTACTAAAGGGAGATGTTAAGGAAGCCCATTAGCTTGAATGCTCTTCATTGTTTGAAAGGCAAGAACTTGAGGTTGGACAGGACACTTTCTTTCTTCAATGAAAATGAGGTGGTGATTTGTAGGCAGTAGCTGTGACTTTGAGCCACACATTTCCCTGAATGGGCAGAACAGACCTCCTACCACTGAACAGATTCCAGCTTGTTTGATTAAATTCTTTGGAGAAAGCAGCTTTGTATTATGTACCTGAGCACCCAGAGGAGAAGAGTTTTGTTATATTTCAATAGACCAGCAATATCAGAGAGCTATTCTACATGCTCTTCCAAGCATTCTGCAAAACTGAGTCCTCCAAAAGGGACTGTCAGGTTAGAGTACGAAATGTTCGAGTCGGAAAACATTCCCTCCCTTTGCTCCTCCCTAGACCAACTACATCTGTAATCCTTGCACCAATATCTCCACCCAGCTCTAACTCCAGATTGCCTTAGCCCATATGCCACCTTTGGGAGATCTGGTCAGAGGCAAAACACAAGCTTTTCATTTATCTGAGCTGATGTCTCTTGGCAAACAAAGGGGAGAGTATCTGCTGGATCGCCTGAAGGACTAAGAAAACTGCAGTGAGAATCTATTCTATTAGAATAAGGAAACTGGTAGGAGAGAGGAGGACAAGAGGTAGGCACAGGAATATCTGGCTGAGCCTGCAGCTGGCCTCTCTGCCCTCTTTTAAGGTCTCCAGTTGTCAGTGGGCCACTGGTTTACGTGCAGATACATGCCTTGAATTTAGTGAAAAAGTAAGTTTTCATCTACATCTATATGTAAAATATAATATATATGAAGTATCTACACTAATAAAAGAGTAAGATGCAAATTGACCGTACCTTCGCGATGCCCACCAGCCAATCAGGACTGAGTATGCAAATTAACCCAACAAAGATGGAGGGTTAATTTGCATATGCAGGCGCCAAGCTGCCAGGGGCGGGGCAGGACACCTGCGTCATCGCCATGGCGACAACACAGACATTCCACCCCGCCTCAGCCACTCCGGCCCTCTGGGCAGCGTGGGAAGGCAGAAAGGTGGCTCGGGGCCCAAGTGAAAAGGCGGCTCCAGTCGCAGTGAAGGCGGTGCCGGCAGCCAGGGGAAGAAAGGCTTGTTCTTGCACAAATCTTCATGCATAGGGCCTCTAGTATACATATATATGAAGTATATTTGCTGACATACATAGGTATGGAAATTTATTATATATTTTATATATCAATATATGTGTATATATATTTACATGTAGATATTTACGTAGACTCAGAAGATCTTTATAATTTAGCTTGACTTGTGCTTTATACAACTCTCAAATTGTTCTAAGTGACAATCTCCCTTGAATGAGCCATTGGATTTCCAGCCTGCCAGGATGACTAATTCTAGACACGCTGTCTTATCCTTTCATGCAGAGATCTGTGGCAGGGGCCCCATTAGGGCTATTTGCAAGAATCACTCAGGCACATTTTTAAACTAGAATTCAGTAGTTTCCATTACAAAGATGGGAAGATGCGCACCAATTCAGGGCATATAGAACCAAAATGTAAAGCTGGTATCATAAAAGTACCACTTAAAGAGAACTAGTCTCTTCTCTGCTATTTAGGATCCTAATCATTCCATTGAGATACCGGGGCATATGCTGCTTACTTCCACACTAGAAGAAATTCAAAGGCTTAGCAAGAGAAAGTTCTATGTCACTGCTAAATATTAAAAACTATATTTTATTTAATTCAAAAATCAAATCTTAATTAAATATTTTGTGCTTAACCCTACATTGAATAGGGGTTTTAAAACATTGGGTTTTTTTCCCCTACATCTAATGTCATATATGTTTGCTATGAAAAAAATAAACAATAGCATAAGGCAGTAAATAAGATTAAGTTCTCAACTAGCTCACATTATTGGAAAGTTTTGTTTTGTCTTTTTCATAGTGATCATGTGATCTCTTTAATACAATAAATGGAAGCAAAGTGAGTGTAAATGGGCAGGCATTAGGGCCAAAGTTGCTATCATTATATAAACGCAGATGGCTAGAAATGACTCTGCTCCCCAAAAATACACCCATTAGCTGCAGTGGAGAAAGATCTATGGTAAAGTTAAGTACTTCCCCAGGTGAGTACCAAGGACTCACAGAAGATACAAAAGCAGACAACAGGCTGGAGCCAGGACAAGCAAATGTCTCAAAGAGTCCCGTGATTACAGATGTGCATGAGACAGTGGAGGAAAATGGTGGCAGCCCTAGGATAAAGAGAAATGCAGAAAGCCAATAGACAGCATTAGGAAAATCTGAGAGTGAGGCAGAATCTCAGCCTTAGGGCTGGTTTACAAGGTCTCTGTTGAAGACA